>NW_010162757.1:6075-9039 GCF_000695765.1 Mesitornis unicolor | reverse complement strand
AATAGCCGTTCCTCATTTCTCCAAACCCCTGCATCTCAGGCTTGCCGGGCAAAGGAACAGAATCGGTTTTTATAAGCATGTTCATGAGGCAGTGGCCAAGGTACTCAGGTAAAGCCTTAACCCAACTCAAGCCCGCATCCATCACAGTCCAAAATATATGGCAATATAACATGGAGACAGGGCAAGTCAGCATGACAGATACCAGAACAACATTAACAGAGGTCACAAAAGCATTCTGTACCAGGCCTTGCAGAAGCACAGTTATGAGAGCCATTTTAGTATTAACTTCCAGCTTGTCTCATTGGAGAAATAATAATAAAAAGTAATTTCCAAACTTGTGCCCCACATTGGGTGCCAATTTTGTCGTGGTTTAGGCCCAGTGCATAACTGAGCACCACGATGCCCCAAAAAATGGCTAGTTAAAAAAGGACTTGGAAGGCTTCTTACCACTTAAACAGGTCCCAGGCAAAAGACAGACTCATCATAACGAATAAAAAACAAAACCATCTTAATTTTGTTACCAACATCAGAGTAGAACAATGGGAGATACAACCAGATCTTAAAATCAAAACACCTTCCCCCCCGACTCCCTTCTTCCCGGGCTCAGCTTTTGTTCTCGATTCCTTCACCTTCCCCCTCCCCCTTTGCCTTGAGGCGCAGGGGGATGGGAGTGGGGGTTTGCAGTCGGTCTTCTAGCCCTGTGCTTCTCAGGAGTAGGAAAAAAACCAACCTCAGCCCAGTGTCTCTCTCTCTGCTTTCACGTGCCCCCCTTTTCATAGGGGAAAAGTCCTCAAAAGTCCAATATGCGTCAGCCCAGGAAACCAGGAAAAGCTCCCAAAAACCTCAGGTCTCCTCGGCTTTTTATAGACTGTGGCTGGAAAGGGGAGGGAACAGTACTGATCTCTGACTTCCCAGGGTCCTGCAGACACCACCTGTCCTTCCCTTTCAGGCTGTTAACACTTAAACCATAACAAAGTATTACATAGTCAATAGTAGATTTATGCCTAAAATGTCTATTCAATTGTCAACCTGAGCCCCCCACATATTGTGGCTGCAAATAAATGCAAAAGTTGTGTTCTTATTACATAAATAGGACTCCTGTATATTTCCATGCTAGTTGTAGGTGATTTATACCAAAACACACATGCAGGAGGTATTAACAACAGCAGCAATTTCCATACATTATTGAGGATAGTCTGTTTGTTTTCCTAATAGCATTCAAAACAGAAGTTCAGCTATAGGTAAGGGCAGATATGCTTCATTGCTGTGCTCGTTGTTATGTTTCCATGTTTATAAACACATAGGTTGAGTATACCGGTTTGAACAAACACCACTGACCAGAAATGTTGTGTGAAGAGAGCTGTAGGGAAGTGACTTCTTTTTCATGAACATAGAAAACAAAACAGATTTATTACATCAACAGTTTTGTGAAAGAGCTGGTGCCTGATTTCAGAGGAATATATCTACTCACTGTCCTTCATGGAAATGATATTTTTAGATTCATAATATTGTAGAGTTTGATAGCATTTGGCCCCTACCCCTAGCTGTTTTCACTTGTTACAACAGATTTTTGAGGTTTAGCTGAGACCACTTAATTACTGGCTATTTAAATGCCAACTTGCTTTCAGAAGCTCTACTAAGCTACCATGGAAAGCCATACTGAAGGATTTCTTAAATCTCTTTTGAGGGGTCAATCACCAAAGCATCTTATCCAGGCTTCCACCTTCAGGTCTGAAAGTGGACTAGAGAAAGTGAAAGAAGAAAGGAAAAGAAAAAATAGAAAGAAAATTAAATCAGAAAAATAGAAATAGAACTATAAAGAAAGGGAAAAACTAAAAAAAAGACAAAAAGGAAAAGAAAAAAGAGGAAAAAAAGAAAAAAAGAGTAAAAGAAAAAGAAACAGAGTAAAAGAAAAAGGAAGAAAGTACCAAAAAAAAAAACCAAACAGAAAAGAAATAAAATCTCAGCACACAGGTGTTGGTACTTTGCCATGGCTCATTTAGTAGAAGAAAGAGAAGGAATCCAAAGGAAGATGCTCTGCAGTGCTTCTCCCTTACTATGTGTCTGAAATGCTGTGATGTGTGAACAAATGTTCTCGGCAAACAGTGTCTCAAAATCAGCACATGAAAGTGTCACTGATTCAGGGGAAAGGAACAGGAAAATATCACAGGACCCTGCCTTTCTTCTCCCTTCTTTCTTGATTACTTCAAAGCTATTTTGCTTAAGTCAAGATATGTAATTTTAAGGATTTTCAAAATAGGATTTTTCCTGTGTGATGATTTTACACTGGTGTCATCTCATCTGCTAACACTGATTCTGACTTGTGAATAAATGGGTCTATTCTCTGATCCATAATGGGAAATGTGTTTCTGCTGCTTGTATCACTTAAAGATTTATGGGAAATGACTGAAATGATCATATAGACCAGGTCACAGTAGCAGCCCTGAGACTGCCTTCAGTTCAAAGCTCCTCAATACTTTTCCATCAGCTAAAGCCTCCCTAAGTAGGATTAGAAAACCAGCCCAATTATTGCAAATAATCTACATTCAAGAAAGGGGAAAGGAGGGCTCTTTTATGTGCACTGTGCCTTCTGGATCATTCACTAGAATCAAACCTTAATCTTAAAGTTACAGTGAAATCTTTTACATTTGAATAAAAATATTGTCATTATTACATAACAGAACAATTTATTGTAAGAAGTACAATAGACAATATAAAATGTGACATAGGAATAGTTCTTGCAATACTGAAGAAAGAGCAACTAGCTACACTTGTTCTTTTTGGTATTTCGAGAGACTGAAGTTATAAAACTGAGCAAAATATTTCAGAGGAATGGAGAGATCTGATAAAAGACAGAGTATAATTGCCCTATCATAATTTATTGCAATTCACCTAAGGACAATTGAGGGATTGTACGGGAAGATAGCTCAATTTAAACTTACTTTGATTGACAGAGTAAAATAT
>NW_010162757.1:1237-6044 GCF_000695765.1 Mesitornis unicolor | reverse complement strand
TCCCTGATTTAATTCCCAAGGTGAGCTTAGTAGAGGATATTATGGAGAGTCTGGACTGATGAAATTCTTCCCTTACAATATAGAGCTACTGTGATTTTCTCCTAGTGACTATTTTGAAATTCTGAGAGAAAAAAATTGCATTAGTCATATTTTGAAAAAGAAACTCAAGCCAAAGTATCTTTTGGATCCTAAAAGCTGCAGATTGATGTATTGATTTGTCTGAGATTTTGGGGTGAAACTGAGACTCTGTCATAAGATGTTCATCATGTTTGTTCATGAACATCTTACAAGGTACTGAGGTCCTCCATCATGATTAAATCTCCTTTTTCTTTTCTACTCTACATAGTTTTTCTTTATTTTTCCTTGAATTATCTTAATTATCCTTTTTTTTTGTCAGATGCATTTATTAATTTGTGTAATATTTTTGTCTTTATCATGTAGTTGATACATAGCCATCAATTCATGTTCAGAGAGGTTTGTGGAGAGCTTCACTGTTGGTTTTTGAACACACACTACATTCAAGTATAATAATTTTCAGAAAACACGAACCAATTCCATTTTGAAAAAACCCAATGCAAAACCAAAACAATAGACAAAAACACCCATCGTGCAATGTATTTTCTCTCTTATGCTTTTTACTGTGGATAAAGAAATCAGTAAATCTTCCTAGAATCTTCTTTAAACCTTAATTGAACTACCAGGAGTCTGCTGACTTCCTTTCCTTTTTCACAGAAATATCGTTAATGATGTAGAGTTAGTGCTCATAGATTCCTTTTGTTGGTAATTTATTGTATTTGCTAGATTATTTTGGGTTATATCTCAATTTGAATTTGCCAGTGAGTACAGCAATAGTCTGAGGAAGAGAGGAAAGGCACAAGCAGTCCTTGAAAAAGAAATGTGAAATGTGAGAATCTAATAATTAATTTAGTGAAATAAAATGGTATAAGCAAGAAGATAATGTAAGGCTTTTCTGAGTATTATCTACATTTTATATATGGGCTAATGAAATAGAATGTATGATTAAACTGTTATACTTCACAGATACTTAATCTTACTACTAGATTATTAATGGTTTAATGTTCTTCTCTACCTGTATGAGCAGAGGGGAGGAGCACATACAGGCAAAAATGAAGCAGGAAACACAGGACAAATAGCTAAATATTCCTCTTGGCAGCTCTTGGAAACTGATCTGTTCACAGATAATGTTTTTTATCAGCTCCTTCTAAAAAGCAGGAGAAAATAAAACAGAAGAGGACGCAAGGAAAAACATCTATAAGAGAATGTCTTAAGTATATTGGTCTTTCACTATGAGGATTTAATGTTTTCATGAGGGGAAAAAATAAAGACAAATGAAAAAAATATTCTTGTTAAGACATGGAAAGATTATGTGTTCTACAGAGGAAAACATTTACAAGAAAGATTTTAAAGAATGTGACTAATGTGACACATGCATACACATACATCCATGTAGGCTGTATGCAATGAGGAGGAGAGGACACCTGAAGAATCACGAGCTCTTTAGTTTAAGGATTGCTTAGTTTTGTTTTTCCAAGTGTGCTTAGATGTACTTTAGTAGAGTACATTCTTAGCATGTTGCCAATAATAATTTTCTCTGCGTTCATGTTTTTTCTCTCCTGTCTGCCAAGTATTGAATGTATTTATTCCTTAGATGATGGTGTAAGAAATAGTTCAATGCATGCACCACAGGCACACTTTTTTTAAGCTGTCACCTTTGACAGATCCTAAAGATGTATGCACAGTTTGTGTTTAAGCAGTTTGGGAAACCTCCATCTCATTCCTGTTTTGGTACTACAATTTTTTGGCAACTTGAATTGTTTGATTGTTGGTAGGGATACAATCTTCAGACACTTTTTAATACTGAAAATAATTATTGATTACAGAGAATAAAATACAGAAGTGGTTTGCCATGTTTCTGAAATCTACATCCTGCCTTCCCTCCCCACCCCATGCTACAATAAGCATGTTTTCAAGATTAAGTCAGTGTATCTTTATTGAGAGAACGAGATCACCCATAATAACATCACTCTTGTGACTCAGATAAAAGGAACACATTGCTGTGATGTCCTTTCTTTTAAATGCCAAATGGTGATTGTTCATGAGGAATTGTGACATTAATTATTGCAGCCATGGGTGTAGCTACAATCAGATCTTATGAATTTCTAGATATATTAAAAATGTAAAATATTTTGCAGTCACTCTCTACTACCATTTTCTTTTACTGTCCCTATGTCAATGAAACTAGGAAAAACTTTGTTAGTTCTGTGATGCAATGCAAATATGACGTTATTTCTTATTGTGTAAGTAAGTGCTTGTGAGTTTTCATATTGTAACCCTTTTCCATTTACACTTCTGGTGGTCCAAAATACCTCTTTGTTTTGGGAATTTCAGATGTTGAATTTCGATCAACAAAGATTCTGAGCAATTCTGAGAAAAAAGGGGAAAAATGAAAAAAAAAAGCTTCTTTTCCACCTTCTGCTCACATCCCAAGCTTGCTTGCTTCTAAAAAATCTTTGAATCCCTACTTCAGCATGAAAGAAGCTCTTTCAGACAAAGCTGTAAAGATATGAATTCTTATTGTATTTAGAAAGAATAACTGTGATGTTTGACCTTGGCTAAGGTCAAACTCCAACCCGGATGCTTACTCGCTCCTTCTCCTCAACAGGATGGGAACAAAATGGGTCAAGATACAAAGAGAGATCACTTACCAATTACTGTCATGGCAAAACAAATCTGGCTTGGGAAAAAAATAGTTTAATTTATTATCAGTTAAAATAGATTTGGTTCATGAGAAACTAAAGAAAAAAAGCAACAGCATCTTTCCCTCACCCTCCCACTGCCAGGCTCCACTTCACTCCTTCACTCCTGACCCCTCTAGCTTCCAACCCATTTGGGGCAGGGGGATGAGGACTGTGGTCAGTCTGTGACTGAGGTCAGCTCCTCTCTGCTGCTCCTTCCCTGATCCAGCGTGGGTCTTCCATGGGCAGAGCCACAGGGAAATGTTTGCAGCAGCAACCTCTGCTCAGCAGCCACTCCTGCATCCTCCCGACTGCCTACGCCATGACACTGATGACCTATTCATAGCCTTCCTCAAAATCATGATGTCATTTTCATTCTCTGGAATTCAATTAATGATCCTATTTTGTGTGCAGAAGTGGTGATCCCCATCATCCTTCTTAACCTGAGGACACCCCCTCAATGTGTCAGGAGCAGGAGGGCTCTGGCTCATACTCTGACTTTAGTTTCCTTTACACACTGCAGTCTACTGCTATTTCTAATTTTCAGCAGAAATTCTCTCCTTTATGACAGCTCTCAACATTACTGAGTGCATTAAGGATCCCATTTTTCTCTGGCATGGTTTCTGAAATACCTTCCCTGAGTTCCATGTTTATTTAATAAGGCCAGAGCTCTGCCACTGCATTCTTCACGTCAGTGATTTACTTTGCTGAGGGAAGCAAGGAGAAATGGCATTCCTACTCAGCAAATCATGAAAGCAGCTTGAAACTAACTGCAACAAGTGTAGGATCAGCTTTACATCTCATACAAACAAGCAGCCATTGCGAAAGACACTTACTACCAATTCCATCTAATCATTAATTTTGTTTGAATTCTGGCTTGATCCAAGACAAAGATCTCCTTGAAGCTATAGAAGTTTTTCCAGCATAAAATTCAACTCCTTTATTCCAGTTCCTAATCATCCTCATTATTAAAAATATACTCCCATTTTCTGCTTTAACTTTATCTAGTTCTATTCCAATTTATAGCAACTCTTTTCTGCTATTTTTGGTCCTCATATTCTATAGAGCACTTTAATGTGCTTGAGTTTATAAATCCCAGGATTACATTTACTCATTTTACTACTGCATTATGCTGCTCATAATAACTCCTTTTTAGAGTTATTATTTTCCAGAAAACAGTTCTCCCTTCAGTTGACAGATCCTGCATCCTTTGCTGCAACTGTATTAAAACACATTTTATAGGAAAGTGTCCAATAAGCCAAATGATACGGACTGTACTCAGTGATTGCCCCTGCCTTGTTTACAGCTCTGCCAATGCTTTTGTCATTCACAGATTTGAACAGCACTTGCTTTATATTTAGGTCCACTACACTGATGGCATGCCACACAAACTAAAAGCACACCCTTCCAGTCGCCATGTCCCAGTGGCTGCTGCTTTTGACTTATGTCACTTAGTTGTTAACCCTTTAGTATATAATCCATTGGTATCGACTGGCAGGGATCCTCTTCCTTTATCTCTCCGTTTTCCTGAAGAAAATAAAGCTTATTCAATTACTCTGTCTCAATAAATGTGTAAACCTTTTGAAAACCTAGCAAGTTTCATTTAAGAGGAAAGTAGAGCCTTGAGTATGTTCCTCGAAGTTCTATCAGGATAAGCAGCTAGATAAGAAAGAAACATCCTCTTCATTCTGTAATGACAGGAAAGGTAAGAAGTGTACATTTTATCAAGTTCAGAGCCTGCACAGAGTAGGGTTATGAATGAAACCTTTGGCAGAGCTGGTGCTCGTGGACTTCCTCACTGGTGAGAAGGCCCTTCCCTGACAAGTGAGTTATTTGGAGGGTTGAACTTATAAATAACTGTGGACTTTTTCAGACTCCTGTTTTCGTTGCTGGTTTGTTGTTTTTTTCCAGCCTCTTGTCTCTGTTTTCGTGTGGGTGCCTCTTGAATATATAACAGTTGTGTTTGTGACACAAAGTGTAATGTGATTGGCTTCACCCATCAGATCTCTTCAGAGAATGCATACAAATTTCTGATGATAGGAATGATTTTC
>NW_010162757.1:0-1206 GCF_000695765.1 Mesitornis unicolor | reverse complement strand
CAAGCTGTGGCAATCCATGCTGTCCAGAATTCATTTTCCTGCTTTTTTTTAATTCTTCACTTGTTGGTTTCTGAATCACCATTCCTTTCCCTTTTTTATTTCTGACACACTATTAGCACATGTGTAGACTTTTGTCCTTAAAAATTGTTAAAAACATTAAATTGCCGAAGCAGAAATCTCCTCAGTCAGCACTTCCAGGAATCTGTTGACATTAGTTATCCATGACCTGATTTCAAAATACATCTAATGTATGTCATCTAGCATACTCCTTGGTTACTAGTGCACTGGTATTTCTTGAGCCTTATGTGAATTCTTTTCTTAGATAATGCATAATTATTTAATGAACAAGTCTCTCTCTCTCTTTAAAAGCAGCAGAGAAACATCTGCAATTAATGAAACATCAGACACCAACACTGAGTCTTGTAAAATCTGAAGACCCACCATGACATTTAAAGCTGACATGTGTGTTTTAGCTTGCCAGCTCATTCAGATTACACTGCCCGGTAGCTGACCAGCAGAGACAGAGTTGATGAAACAAGTAAACAATCAAACATACTGTACACCAGTGTAACACTGATTTTTATTATCTAGAAAGCAAGACTCTTGAATAAAACCTCTTTTAGTTACTTCTTATCTTGATAAGTGTTAATTTTTTCTACTAAGTGTGATCAGTGCAAGATATTTTGAAAGTGAATTGTGAAAAGCTTGAGTCAGAAAAAAGTGTTGCTGTTGTCTATACATTGGTCCTATGTCTATCCTTTTAAAGGCAACTTGCCTTTATTTTACAATGTATTTTAAAGACTAGAAGTTTGACTTTTTAACCAAGATAAGTATATATATGTATATATCATCTATAACTGTATCTCTATATAGATCTACAGGTAGATTATTTATGTTATGCATATGTGTAAATTATGTGTTAATATATATCTTTATTTACCCTTTACAACTTCTTATATATACATATAAAGTTATATCCATATAGATATTCATAAAAATTTCAAACTTTCTTCTAGTCTGCAACAACTTTATGTATATGATCTTGATATAAGTTGCAAAATTTCTGAAAAATTTTCACATGCTACAGAAAAATTTTTCTCCTTTTTCTCACTAAAATTCCTCCAGTTCCTCTCCCAGAATATCTCTTAGGGAATTTTTTTTTTCAAATACAGTAAGACAAATATTCTGGTGAAATGATTGCTGGTT
>NW_010162756.1:13217-13814 GCF_000695765.1 Mesitornis unicolor | reverse complement strand
AGGCCTTAGCTTTCCTAGTAGCCTCCCTAGAATCACGCTATTCCTGATACAAGCTATGATGCTGTTGGCTTTCTTGGCCACCTGTGCACACTTGTTGGCTCATGTTCAGTGGGCAGCTGAGCAGAAACTCCAGATTCCGCTCTGCCAAGCAACTCAGGAATTCAGCAAAATTCAAGATGCAGCAAAAGGCGAGCAAGGAATGATAACAGAGAAACACCGAGCTCCATCAAAGACCCTATGACATGCAGATAGCCAAAAGTTTGATTTTATTAAAAAAAGTAAGAAAAAGTGAAAGGCATGTTTCTTTTTGAGCCTGAGCTCTGCCTCTCCTTACAGAGGGCTCTGATAGCTAGGGACTGTTTGCCCATGAATGCACACACAATTTGTGTTCCATAAGCCCTTCAAAAATGTTGATCTGACCTGAGTAAATGCTGCCTTTTTTGCCTTCGCTGGAAGCAGAAATCTTGCAATCTCTGCAATATTCTAATCCTGCCCAGAAATTCTACTTTTAAAGCAGATAAAGGTAATAAAATATCTGTACCCATTCATGTCTCTGCCTTACACAATGATTTAACTTACTTTACTTCAAGAAACAGC
>NW_010162756.1:0-13186 GCF_000695765.1 Mesitornis unicolor | reverse complement strand
AGCAGGAATTAGATGAAAAATACAGAAGTAGGGCAATGTAAACAACCCCAGCCCATATTCCATTTGGTGTTCTTCTCTACCGAAATGCATGAAACAGCTTTATTCCTTAATGTGGTGCATCTTTCTTATTAATAAAAGATGAAAATGCATCTCTGCATTATTTAATATATTTTATATCCAACTCCTGCACATGCTTCAAAAGGCTCTTCAGTTCCTGCTCTCTCCAGAGCAACATTCAGGTGACTCAGTCAGAAAGGTCCCAGGCAGCAGAGGCTGCAGGGCCACAGCAGCTTTACGGGATGTATTCATTTTTGTCTAACTTATCCTTAGAAACCTCCAGTGATGGATGCTGTGGCATGCCCGGGCAGCCTCCTCCCCTCCTCACACATCTGCTTAAGAAGTTTTTCTTAATTTTGCTTTCAAAATTCCCTATAAACAGAGACAGTTGCTTCTCTGTGGATGAGATGTGAAGAACACCTGAGCATACTCCCTAACATCTGCCCTCTAATTCATCGCAAGAAAGTATGAGAAATGTTTTGGGCTGCTTCTGTTTTTTCCAGGCTGTCACACTATCATAACTTTTTGACTGATGCAACATGGCACAAGATGAACATTAGGCCTTTCATCTTACACCATCACACACCCTCTGACATCCTGGCCCAGGAAGACACCTTTCACATCAGGCCCTGGAAACATTTACCCAGAGGTTAACCTTTTCTACCTCACAGCGGTCAGCTTTTTGCTGGGCCTGCACAAGCCCTTTTGCAGCTGCTCCCAAATCTCACTATGTTGCAGAGGAGTGGCTGAACCGGTCCTCCAAGGGGCCATCCCAGCCTCTCTGGTAGGAGGCTGCATGGAGCCCTACAGCAGCTCAGCTGGACCTACAGCCGCTCCTTTCCCCAAAGCAAGATAAGGCAATAGAGCTGGTAAGAGGTGTCCTACCTGTGGGGAGGCACTGGCCCTCGGTTCTCATGGAGCTCAGGACTGTTCCCATCTGTTTTTCTTTCACCAGGCACTTAATGCTGCCTTTGATTTTTGCTACCTCTTTTGTTTGTTGTAGTTAAAGATGCTCTTTTGATTCTCTACACTCTCACAGAGATCTATCCATTCACACAAATCCTGATTTTTCTGTCTGCAGGTACAGAATTTAGCTTAATTGCATAACTAAGATGTCCATTCTTGACTTAAAGCCCCTATACAAACCACATAAAAAGTACAGGCTAAAAATTTCCCATGACTTCTGGATTTACAGCTGAGATAACAAAGTATAGTAGCACAACTTACGGACTTTCAATCAAAATGAATGCAAATATCACAAAGTACAAAGACCTTCCCCATGCAAAGGCCCATTGGTAATAAAGGTTTAAAGACAGAATTAACGTTAGTGGGGGTGGACTCTCATATTTTCATGAAACATTAACAAAGAAATAACTTTAAAATCATCTTATTCTAAAATTATCTAACTGAATCCAGTTTCCTACTGCTATTTTTAAAAACAACATGTGAATTCCTCTCTTCTCTTTCAAGTTATGACCAGTTATTTACAGCCCAAGCTCTGCTTCAGTTAATTGTTTTGTCTAGAAATACTAATTAGAGAACAGCAATTTTCACTGATGTCATTACCACAACAAATCTCAAGGAAGAGACTAGAAACATGTTCCTTCTTCTTTTTCAGAGGCACACACAGCTTTCAGAGTGACCTTCTCACATTGAGTTCATATTGACTCAGACATCCTTCATTCCTCTCTATTAGCATTCCTAAATCACAGAAATGTCATCAAAGAGACCATAAGGGTCTGACTTTTACCACCAAAATAAATTCTGATTCCATGTACTCTTTGCAATACCTAAGCACAATAGGATACATGATTACAGTATAGTAGAGTTACCAGTATACCCATCGTGTCTTGTTAACTGAGGATGCATGGCATACTCCCACTTAAAATCTGAACTTTGAAGCTTTTATGGGTTTAATTTAGACCCTTGGGGCTATGCATGCATTGAAGATTTGGCACAACATCCGTTACTGTTAAAAGTGGTTGCGCACACAGTCATCAATGTTTAACACAGAAAATTAGCTTTTTCTGATTTCATTTCTGCTTACTGTATCTTTTGTTTCAAAAAAACCCAAACCCTAGTCCACAGTTTAACTAAAATATCCTGAAAATGATAATTACTTGATTTTTGCTATAATGGTATGATTCTGAATGAAGCAGACTAAAGCATACCTAATTTGACTGAAACCAGGAGTGTTTCTTATACCCACCAGGAAAACAATGTATTTAAATGCTTTCCTGGATTGTGATGAGAACCCAGTAGAATCAACCCCTAAGACCTAATTTTCAGTGCAGACATGCGCATAGATTTTAGGTGGGTTTGGTAAGAGAGACTGTTATTAAATTTGTTTGACAGATCCCTATTTAAGATGCAGATTCTACACACCAGATGCCTGCCTGAAGCTGAATATTTCAGGGGATAAAATAAAACAAAATGGTTGGATCATTTCTGAGAAAATACATAATTTGATCTGGCATAACCCAACCTCTGAGTTCTTTTAATTTGCAAGCTTAAAATGTATCCCCTCATACTTTTTAGCAGTAACATCAGTGAAACACAGAGAGAGATACTCCTGTTCGTGCTATGGGTGAACTATATGTGTATTCATGTTATAGGTTGAAAGCATGGACTGTTTTAAGATGAAAATGTATTTTTAGCTGTTAAACTAAGTATCAGGAGACAAAATATCCTTTAGACTTATATATACAAATTTGATCTCCAGAATTATATATATTTATATTTACTGTCCTTTATTAAGAGCCAAAACCATCCCCTTTATATAACACTCATTCACTAAGCCTAAAACCGCCTGTTGTTGCCTGATGCAAATAATAGAAACAAATCAATTAAAAGCCCATTTTTGAGATCTGGCAATGTGAAATAAGCGGCTATCAGACTGTTAAGACTGACACTACTGAATTGGCACTTAGTCTATGGCACAGATTTCACACTTATCTGCATGCTGAAGTGCTGCACTGGACAGAAACAAAGTAACAGTCAACCCTCCAAAACAAACCCCCAGGGGACCTGGAGGAAGGCTTGGTATATCAGGGAGTTCACTCTAATAAGATGCTACATCAGAATAACAATGAATTACTCCAATTGCATTCAATAGAAATAGACTAATTCTGCAGCAATTACTTAACGCAAGTCAATGTTCTGCTATCTTAAAAAACCCCCCATGTGAAATCCAGCAAATGATGAGGAAAGCGAGCTGTATGCAGGCCAGCCTAATTTGGCCAACTATCAATGAAACAACTTTTTTTTTTTTGCTGCTGGATCTGCTCAAAATGGGTTTGTTACAGGCAGAGGGGTTTTTTTCAATGAATTCAGGCTGCTGTGCAAATTTAAATATGATGCCTTGAAACTGGAGGGTGGGTGATTTTTTGGTTGTTGCAATGGTGCTTTTGACTCAAGCTGGAGGAAGAGGAGCAGATCCTCTGGCAACGCCGCTGTCAGGCTCTGATGGTAACCGCACACACTCGCTCAAGACACAGGCAACCACTGTGGCAACAGTAAATACTTCACCTTGCCATGCATGAGAAGGCGTATGGTAAGTGTGACATTGAGACCTCCTTCAGTCACTTTTGTGTCCTTCGTGTTCATCCTGGCCTTGTATCTTCGATACTTGAAAGCAGCTTCGGTTTTTTTTTTGTTGTTTGTTTTTTTTTTTCCTATTCACTCAATCAACCTAGGAAGACAGGGAGAGAGAAAAAGTACCATTGAGTGACTGAAGCGCCTCTGAACTGAGAATATCATGTTGTACAAACCAATTAACATTCCTCCCTTTGATTTTCTGGATGACAGTTTAGTGCTGAAAAGGCTCCTTTGATTATTATCCTTCCCCAACCAACTCTTTAGCCCTTCATAAATTAAAAGATAAAATCCCTTTTGAAACCTTAATAATTCTTTTAACTTCCTGTATTTCGAAGCACAACAGAGTGAAATACAATTTTTTCTTCTGAACAGTACTTTCCCTGTTACATGCAAGGTGTGTATATATGTGTGTATATGAAACATATATATGCATTTTTACTTGTACTTGGTGCTGGTTTAATTTCTCTCCTGTTACTTTTTCTTTCTCTTTTTTTTTTCTCTTGCAGAAGAGATATTTTTGTTTCCTCTCCAGCTTGAGAGAAATTAATTCTGAACCTAACCACTGATCCCTACCAGCAACAGCAGATGACACATTATCAAAGACATCTGAGTAACCAAGAGCCACTTGCTGCTGTAAATCTGGGCACTGTCTGACTTTGTTTTTGTCTACCAAGCCCAGAGGTGGCTCAGTCCCTCAAAGGCCAAAGCTGAGCTTCAGCCCTAAGCAGAAGGAAGATATTTCTTAACTCCTAATGACAAATTGCAGATTTTCAGTCATTTACAAAGCCATAAATATCCTAAAATGCTAATGAAAGCTGCAAGGGCTGGCTTTGAAGGGATAAACAAGATGCATTATGAGTTTATTAATGCAAGGACATTTATCAGTACAAACAAAAATGGGGTCAGGAAGGAATATTACCAAGGGCAGGCAAATTCCACAGTAGAAAAGGCTTAGAGACTCCTTATTTGGCTTTGTCCTTTTCAGGCCTATCTTATAGATCATAAAACCCTTGAAATGAAATCACACCTCTAAGTAACCACCTCTTATTAATGAAAACCCTATTAGCTTTGCATCTGGGAGCTTCCCAAAAAATTTGGCTAACTTTGGCACTGACCAATGAGCACCCCTTGTGACAACCATTTTGTGGCTCAGGGCATACAGCAGTGTCCCACCAGGGTGGCAAGCTTCTGTTCCCTTGTGGAGACTGTTCAGGCATGGAGCCAAACTACTGCTGGAACTTATGAGAGCACTCCTCTGAAAATGCAGGCAGTAGCATCACACAGACTGTTTTATCAACTAATTAAACTCCATCTTAATCACAGAATATTAGGAGTTGGAAGGGACCTTGAAAGATCATCCAGTCCAACCCCCCTGCCAGAGCAGGATCACCTAGACTAGGTCACACAGGAACACGTCCCAGGTGGGTTTTGAATGTCTCCAGAGAAGGAGACTCCACAACCTCTCTGGGCAGCCTGGTCCAGTGCTCTGTCACCCTCACAGTAAAAAAGTTTTTCCTCATGTTCAGATTGAACCTCCTATGCTCCAGCTTGCACCCACTGCCCCTTGTCCTATCATTGGCTATCACTGAGAAGAGCCTGGCTCCTTCCTCCTGACACTCGCCCTTTACAAATTTATAAACATTAATGAGGTCACCCCTCAGTCTCTTCTTTTCCAAGCTAAAGAGACCCAGCTCTACTCTCTCAATCATCTTTGTGGCTCTGTGCTGGACTCTTTCAAGCAATTCCCTGTCCTTCTTGAACTGAGGGGCCCAGAACTGAACACAATATTCCAGATGCGGTCTCACCAGGGCAGAGCAGAGGGGAAGGAGAACCTCTCTCGACCTACTAACTACTAAGCACTGACTAGTGAGACCAAAGTTAAGCATATTTTAGCTGAGCGTGTTATCTGTGAGAGAAGTCAACAGCAACAATTAAAGAAGGAGCACAAGACCATGCATGGAGTCATGCCCCACAGACTGGCTGAGCTGCCAGGAATCAGCGACTTGGGGTCTTCTGGAAGACTGCATCCAGACCAGCATTTTCAACAGCCATTGGTAGAGCACTCCTCCTCCACGAATTTGGCTAATCCCTTCTAGAATCCATACATCTGATCTCCAAAAGTTCTGGTCTCACAGATTAATTATTAGCATGGGAAAAAGTGCTCCACTTTGTCGGCCTTAAATCTGCAAATTAATTAGTTGCTACCACAAAGCAGCTCCAGTCTACTTGTGCCATTGCCAGGGCTGATTTTCCCTAACTCAGCATGGACTCAATGTATTTCATACCATATGATCTACCACTCAGACCACAGCCACTGAAATAAATCCCATTTATTCCACATTTCTAGGTTTACCCTTTACATTACATATCACTTGTCCAGATGGAGAAAAGCAGAAGAGAAGGTGCCTGGGCAAGAAGGCAGAAAACAGAAGCAGCCCGGCCATGCCTCTGATGCACCATGCATGCAAGAGGGTGAGAGGAAAATGCCCCAAGGCTGCTGGTAGGAAATGACAGAGAAAGGTGCTGGGCTGTATTCTGCTTCTTTAAGGTTAGACCAGGACTCTCAGTAAAATCTGCAAGTGGGTGACCACAACAGTCCCTTCTGGCAAGTGCAGAGGAGGAGGCTGTGGTTGTTCTCAGAATAAGGAAGGGAATGTCCTGTGGTGCTCACCTGCTCCTTGCTGCTGGCTCTGACAGTCCAAGCACTTTCTGCTTAGCTCTGTCAAAAAAACCCCAAAACCCAACATACCAACTCAAAATGCCAAACAGGAGCACTTTGGTACATAAACAGTAGAAAACATCTTGGCACTGGACTTCACCTGAGCCACACTGGCCATCTGAGATCTACAGAAACCCAGAGCAGCTTAAAGCACACTTGGAAGATACCACATAATGGATGTGTTCCAAGTAGAAGCAACACATTTATGACCTTCTGTGGGCCAAAATTTAGTGATGAAGGTACAGCTATGTTTCTAGTTAAATATATTCCCATGAGGGAAAAATAATCCCAGACTAGATACAGGTTTACAGCTGCCACGGCGTTTTGCTGAGTTCTGTGATGCTACAGCAGTATCCTCACTTTGGGGAAAATTTTTGAGGAAAGCCTTTTCCCAGATAATGAATCAACCCTCACCCAAGTCTGACCTTTTCCAGATAAAACCTGAAAAAAATCCTAACTGTATTTTTAGCAAACACCTTTTGGGTTCTTTATAAAAACAGAGGTTAAAAATAAAATTCCACCACAAATATTGTTAAAAATATCACTGCAATCTAATTTTTTGCAGGATTTTGTCTTTGCCCCTCCTCCCAACAAGCTCGATCTCTGGCACCTGGTACTGAGAAGCAGAACAGATGTCTGGGGGAGGGCTGAGAGCGTGTGTGCCTGCAAGGAGTTAGGCAGCTGTGCGAGATACAAAGGGAATGAATTAAAAAAGGCAACCTCACATGATAAGGAGGAATATGTGAAATCTATACATACACCATGAAGAGAGAGGAGTTTTTACTATGTCAGACAACTGCCTTAGTTGTCCTCAGAGTCCAGGTTTCCTGGTAAAACATCTGCCACTTTAAAAAGTAAACTTACAGGACTGTTAATTACCTGACTATTTCAGTTTTAAAGACAGATTAAAATAAAATGCATTGTTGTATTTTATTATTTTTAACTAATTTAAGCAATTTTTTTGCAGGCATCATCACAAACACATGCTGGTCTAGATCTGTGTGTGTGGAGACGTCAGCTCATGGCACAAGAGAGTGGTTTTCTCTGCAAAGCCTCCTACTAGCCAGCAATACATCCATGTATTTAAAAGCCTACTGCTGTAACATATGAGCCCATCGTGAATATTTAATCAGTAAAATAATTTCCCTCACCTTTGCAAAATCAGCCTTTCGAACAATTTGCTGTGTTTCTGGCTCCTGTGTGCCTCTCTGTGTGAGCAAACAGAAGGCTCAATACATAAGGCTTTCCTTTCTAACACTCTGTGTGACGAGGTCTTATGGCCACTTTGGGGGCCGTGAGAGTTGAATCTCAGACTGCGAAAAAATCAGTATGTCATAGTTCTCCTGATGCCAGAGGAAAGCCAGGGAACTCCACAGGTGAGCAGAGAGTATCATGCTGGCTACTACAGTCAATGGCCAGACGTTAAAAGTGAGGTTTTATGCATTTTACCCTGCCTTCAACAGAGACTTGGCAGTGACAGGAGGATGGCTGCACAACATCCTTTCCCTGACCTCAGAACTCAGGACCAGAACGAACAAAATCCAACAGCCAGGGCTCTGCACCTCCAGGTAACAAGCAATAAAAACCATGCCCAGGGAACAAAGAAAAGTAGATAGCATCAGGTACGTTCCAGCAAACACCAAATCTTTGAGCCCTGCAAGGCTGAGTGTGAAGTTTTGAGGACATCTCCACTGCTGTCTATCACGTAAAAAGTGAAAATGTATCTTTGGGTAGAAAAAGGCATCCAAATGCATTTTAAAAAAAGCCTTTTGAAAACTACAATAAAATGGACACAGTCTTTGCAAATGCCTTTTATCTGTAAGTATGTGTTTCTATAAACTTTCAATATTAGCTATCCCTAGTTGGCACAAAGTAACACGTCCTATATGCTCACTAGTCACTACCTAAGAACCATCAATTTCCTAACACGGCTTTTCAATAACTGTTGGTAGATTAAGCAACAGTGCTGAAATATATATATATATATATACACACACATACATACATATATATATACACACACACACACACATATGTATATGTTTTAAATCTCTCAGATGACCACTTCAGGCATGCAAGATAAGGAAGCCTTTGACTACACAGTGGGCAGGGACGCCAAAGATGAATAAAATCAACATAGTACCAAGTCAGACATCAGGCAATTGATCTCCGAGTTTAAAGCCACAATAAATTATTTGACATTCACAAATCTGCCAAGAAAGCTACTCATCTGGAAGATCCAGAGGAATAAGGGGGAGGAGAGAGAAAAAGAGTGTGCATGCGGTGAAATGGGATAGAGCTGCACAGTCACAGAGGTGTGCTGGAAAGGAAAGAGATGCAGAGAGGAGAGAAGGAGAAAGAAGGCACAGAGAAACAGAAGGATGAAGCTTCAGATGGTTGAAATAGAAAATAAAGGGAGAAGAGTCAATGTGGAAGTAAGGACTGCCTGAAAACATTCAAGAAGGAAGCCTACTCTGGTATGTGAAATCTTGATCATATGGTTCATAAATCTGAGTCTGTCAGGAAAGATGCAACTGGTCAGAGCACCCAGCACAGTATTACTTGTGGTTAAGCTTCAAAATGGATACTTGAATCTAATTATGATGTTTTGTCACAACAACAGAAAGATGTAATTATGAAGAAAGTAAGGGAGAATCTACAGATAAAATCCAAAAGAATATATCCCAGTTGTTCCACTGGAAGAAAAATTTACAGTAAATTTAAAAGAATAGGGGAAATTATGGTGACATTCAGCAGAAGCCATGTCTACTTTAAATGAGGACACTTAAGCACAGTCATTTAGTTGCTATGTATCAGTAGGTTCAGGAAAAGAAAACTTCAATAGGAGAAACATAAGAACATTCAGTCTCTCACGGTAAATTTGTCATTTCCAGAATATACAGAAACATCCTAAAGGAAGGTTAGCTAAGCAGATGACCAAGCCATAGGGAGGGAGGCAGGAAAAGACAGGGGCTGAAAATGGAGACTAAGACATGAGCAGAGTAACCTGAATGAAAAGAATTACCATGACTTATGAAGAATTAGAAGTTGGACACACTGATGTTACGAAGAACTAGTTGAGTTTGGATATTTAGTAAGAACTCTTACTAAATTATAAAAAATTATAATTATTATTAAAAAAAAGAAAAAAGATAGTAAGAGTGAACAAAGATGACTGGAGAAAACTGAAACATGGGAAGACATGAAAAGGCTATAGCTAAGTTCTCTTGATCAGAATCCTCCCAGGTGGAGGGAGACCTCTGGGGAATTTGAAGCAGCACACTGCCAGGGATCATGATGAGAAGAAAGGACTTGTGCTTTCAGCAGAGCAGAGCTCTTCTGGGAAGATTTATGCTACTTACATGATGTTAGTCCTTTGTTTAAACTGGAAAAAATAAGGGAAAGGAGACTGAAAGAAACAGAAGAAAATTGCTACAGGACAAGAGCTGATGACATTATTAACAGAAATTGACACATTGAGCCATAAGTTTTGAAATGAAAAATAAGCTGTCTGCCATAGGTTCATGCTATTGAATAAATAACTACTTTGCTTTCAAGTTCTTTGATAAGCTAAACAGTTACTATCTATGGCTAGTCACTTGAAAGTAACATCGCTAGATGTTAAAGGACTAAACAGTATAATTATACAGAAAAACACTGGTAGAAGTTAAAAACAACCCACAACCCGAAGTGAAATTAAGAGTAAAACCAGCTTCAGTTGTATTATTTTGTTTCAAGGAACTTGATTTCAGAAACAGTGAAAAGTGGTAAAGACCAGCAGCTATTTACTGTCTCAGCTGAAGCAAAAGAAGAAGACCAGGCATTTGTTAAACACACATTTCTTCAATTTCTGTGTCAGCTGAAGGATGAAGACATCTACTGTTACTAAACCATACTGTTGTGAGGTTATGAAGAACAACAGGCTAACAGGATGCCCACAGTAATGCAATGTAAACAATGACAACAACTCTTCAAAGGATTTCTCTCCCAATATTAGCTGTTTGGAAAAGGAGAAATCTCACTTTGAAGCACTCTGGTTTTATACAGAAGCCTCCCCAGGAGAATCTGATTAAAAAACAATAGGTAAGGAAGCAGGTGCAGTATTAACCTTTCCACTTTACCAGTTCCATCTCCCAAATTACTAGAGAGGACTGTAGTACACAAAGGAATGAGATTATATATTTTATTCACATCCTTAGCATTTATATCCCAAAATAGATTTAATGTTAATTTCTAACTCTTTAATGAAGTGAACAAGATCTACAGAAACTAGCTCCATTAAATCTATTGTGGCCCATTTTAAGTAAGTTGATATTGGAATGGATCCAAAAATCCAGAAGTGAGAAAATTAATTCTTTGTGTTAGTAGAAGGAAGTGGGGGTGTCAGTTGGTAAAATGGGTTTTCACTAAAAAGATAAAATAAGATAAAGGAATAGCACAAGAATGAAATCTAAACAAACACTAGAAAGAACAAAGTTTCAGGATATTCATAAATCACATGCTCAAAAGATCTAAATAACAATTAACTAATAAGAAAATAAATTTAATATGGGCCACAAAAAGAGCAACAATTGAGTACACAAACACATATACAAAATATCATTTTGTTTTACAAAAAAAAAAGTGGCAAAATATTAGCTCAAAAGTCAAAGAGAATTAAAGAACGGCAGGGTATTCCACCAGTTAACAGCTACCAACAAAAGACAGTTACACACCTTACCAAGCCATGTGCTACTTTTGCTAATTATGGTAAAAATCTCTGAATCTCTGATATGCTAAGCCCTGTAGTTCCTACAGATATCTGGAAGTAACAGATTTTCAAAAGACGTGACACTGATAAGGAAACAACAGATTGAAAAAATAGCAGAACAACTTTTAAATGCAATAGCAAGTAGAAAAACTGGCAAGACTCCAGGAGTGCTGCCTTTCAAATGTAATTTTATGAAGTATGTAAAGTGGTACTAGTTTTTCCTTGAGGGATATGGTTAATGCTATTTTGTCAGAGGAAGAAGCTATCCTATCTATAGAAGAAGGTGTCTTTGTGCTCTCACTAAAATGAGAAAGGCCCTTACTCTTTATAACTGACATAGTTAGGTCTCATTTGCTGAAGATCATTAGATGTCAAATAATCTTTGAAGAGAACAGCAAAGGATCAGAGACTTATTTTTTCTGTTCTCAACTGATAGCTGCTGAACTTGATGAATGTGAGCCCCATTATTTAAAAGGACCACTTTTCCTTTGTTGATGTATTAAAGGAAATGAACAGCAACATATTTATTGACTCTTCTACTTAAAACATTTTCTGTAAAGCCTTTTGAGTAAACAATACAGCGTCATGAATGTGTTACAGGAAGAAAACTCAGAGACACATTAAAGACTATTGTCTCTTTTGTTCACAAATCTATTTCCAAATATCAACATTCAGTAATGAATTACTTATCTAATATAAATTAATATCAAAATATTTTGCTGTATATGAATAGACAGCTATACACTTGGCCAAAATACTGAAAGTTATTCCTTCAGAAAACATCACGTGTCAAATAGCTAATAATTGCTATCAAATGCCTGGAAATCAAGTCTCAGGAAATCTAGAAAAGCTGTATAATGGCCTTCAGCAAATGTCAAACAGAGCTGGGATCCTGAGGGAAGTGATTTCCAGGCTACGGAAAACACAGTGATTCTTTTGCCAATGACATCTTACACATTTCTAAGGGTTTTTTGGGTTGTTTTTTTTTTCCCAGTAATTATTCCAGAAAGAATTCAGGAATGCAAAGAGCATCTTTACAGTTTGCCATGAACTAAATAAAAGCAGCAGAGTGTGCATGTTAATGCTTTGCACAGATCCACCAGCCAACACACTCTTCTGCGTACGTGAAAAAGCCAGGGAGCTGAAAGCTCCTGTGGATGGAAGCTGCCATGACTGACTAATGAAACATAAACCTCTCCACAAAGAAGAAAGTTGTGGCAGCCCACTGTAAATTATTCCGTGCAAATACTCTGCAGGAGGATTCAACATCGAGTTTGGAACAGACCAGAAGGTGCTTGCTTTCCTTTCCTAATGGCATGCAATGCAATTAACTGTAAGCTTTATCATGGACCTGGCAGTTAGCAAGATCAGGGAAGACAACATATGCATATAGTAGACCAGCTATTTACCAAAGAATAATTTCTAATCGTAGCTTTGAGCTTTACCTGCCACTTTATCCTGTGACTCCAAAAACCCCAAGTTATGCATCACGTTTCTCAAACCTTTATTTGTTTTTATGTTGCTCAAGTTTTAAATAAAAATTTTGCTTTATTTGTTTATGTCCAATTAAGAAACAGACACTCCTACTAACTTGCATTAATCATTTCATATGGTCTGAGACAATATAATAAAGAAATATCACAGTGAAGGTGGGGAAAAATTGAGCAGACCACCAACAGTAGCAGAGTGGTGTCTTCAGCACGGAGATGCTTAAAAGAATGGCCTATACCACATAAAAACAGATTTTCAGTCCACACCTGTTCCTGAAAAAAACCCTAGATTCTCATGACTTAAACACTGTGAATGTGTTATATTTGTTAGATTATCTCCGCCCCCTAAAGCCAAATGCATGACTTTGACATGTCAGCAATTAAATATTTTTATTTTTAAATAATTTTTGAATTGTAATTTTACCTTTATTTAATTCAAAGCAAATAAAATAATTAAAAATTTTCTGGGGCATACAAACTTTGCTTGTTGATCTAAAAATAAATGCACTTCCACCAAATGAGAGTTAAGCCCAAATAAATGGGCATAGTAGGTTCAATCTGAATATGAGGAAA
>NW_010162755.1:0-5328 GCF_000695765.1 Mesitornis unicolor | reverse complement strand
GGTTTGAATGTCTCCAGAGAAGGAGACTCCTAACTTGGTGCCACGAAGACCCTCTCAGCTATCACTGAAGTGTCCTCACCAAGTGAATCCCTACCTCATTCTCACCAGGAATGTCTGACACATGCTTGTATGTTCCCTGTCCATTCTAAGGATGCATTTCAGCGCATGGTGAATGACTGCAAGAGACTCCTGCCAGGTAACCAGTGTGACAGCTGGGATAATGTCTGCACTGAAATCCGATAACAGCCAGGTAAAGAAATAAAGCAACTCACTCACTCCAAGCAGTTTTAAATGAGTCAAAGCTGATCTGACTCTCTCCACCAGAAGATCAAGATTTCCTGCTGCAATCAGCCATCTGCACATGGTAACACCTGAGGCACCAAAAAACTCCACACACTGCTGGATCACTCCTTTGTTCACAAATGTACCACATCTTTCCCCTTAAAATTCACCTCCTAGGTCCCAAATCGGACCCTTCAAAGGAGTTTTGCAACCCATGAAAGAGGAGGAAAGGAAGCAGTCGGATTGAAGTCTGCTCTCCCCTCCTCAGTCCCACATCCAAGCACCTGGCTTTATTTAACCTTTACAGTTTACTTTTCTCTCCTTTATCCATCCCACAACCAGCACAGGTGCTTAGCTGCCCTCTTATCCCCTCAGCTTGCAAACTGACTTAGATTTACTGATGTGGAGAGAAAAAGCTTGAACTTTTCATTTGGAAATGAAATAGTGGGCTTTCTGGTGTAAATCTTAGTGGGTGGCTTAGCCCAGATGGATTGAAACTGCTCTCCTGGTACTTTTTAAACAGTCCAAGTCCAAGGCTATGGCTGAATTATAATCCAGCTCAAATACCTGCAAGTCACCAGACTACAAGAAGTAGTAAGAGCTCTTTGCTAGCAACCTCAAGTGGGATGAACTAGGAGCAGGGCTGTAAAAGTCTCATCCTGTATTGAACGGTCGTCCCTGTGTCCAGAGCACTGCCAGGGAAGCAGGGAACAGCTCACAGGAACACAAGACTGGAAGGGATGGATCCTCTTGGTCTTTTTGTCCAGAGTTCGAGGGTATTTACTGCCCTGTGCATGTTCTGTTCTTTCCTCATGTGCCCATTAGTAGCAAATGGGAGCGAAAGGAGACCATGCTAAATGATACCTTCCCTGTGCCTTAAATTCTTTCACTAATCCCTTTCTTTCTTCCACTTCAGCTAAGAATTTGCTATTCGCCACCACATCTCATGGTTGACTAAAGTTCAGAGATGGTATCAGTTACATTCCCTTTAATAGCAAATCAGTTATCTTACTAAGGAAAAAAATACCAGCTCAGACTACGTTAAACCACTTTGTACAAACTTACGCTGTGGTTCATCCCACTTTGCCTATTTACCATCACAATCACTTGTTACTCATGATTCAGAACCTGCTGTAAAGCTCTGTGTTTCAAGTCAGACTGATGGCTCTGTAGCTCCCTAGAGCACATCCCCCCTTCCTCCTACACACGCTCTCTCTCTCACTCCCCATTAGTACAGGTATTATGTTTGCTAATCTCCAGTCACCCAGAACACCTCCCTGACTTGACAGATTTATTACTGAGAGTTATGACTAGACCTGTGATTTCACAGATCAGCACGTTTTTCAAGCATTCTGACATGGCCACGATCCAGGTCCTCAGCGAAAGCAAAAAGTCCTAACTTTGACTGTGGTCCCTCCCACGCCTACACCTCTCTGCTTTTGCTCCTTTATTCAACAACATCATCAAAGTATTCTCAGCTTTTAGGGTGCACCTCCAGGTGTTTAATCATTACTGGGTCCTCATTCATGCAGGCTTACTTCTTCCTAAGAGCCTATGCCACACCGTTCTTAGTTCTCCCCATCCTCACTGTGAAATGTGGGTCTTGGGGAATGCAACACATGTCTGATGGGTAATACTTCCCTGAGCTACACAGGGGACGTACCTGGGAGCAGACCTAAGAGTAGCTTTTACCGCTTCAACCACCTAAGGGCATCACAAAAGCAGCAGCTTTTCACTGTGGAGTGAAGGTTCAAGTGGGATCAAATGGAAGGAGTGCCTCTACCCGTCGATGTGATCACCATTTATAACAAACACATGCTAAAATGCTTTTTCCCCTCCATATTAATTAGTACTTCCATGCTAATAGATCTTGCCACTGCTGTGGGTTTAACCTTTGCCTGCACAGCGTGTGAACCGATGGAGGAAATGAATGTGCGGCAAGAAAACCGTGATGGCACAGACTCACCTGACAACAACGTCGTAGTCATCGATTTTTAACCCCAACGACTTATTTGCAAGGACTCCACCATTTCCCACAATAATACACCGCCGGCAGCTGAGACTGCGGAAGAAACAGAGGGAAGAGGTGATTTTTATAACCTCAAACACGTCGAGCTGTACACCTTGAGTCTGGACCTATCCGAGAACTACAGGAAACCTTTTGGGATATTAATTAAGAATTAAGGGGAGGATGGAGATGCGCTTGATCCCCAGCTCACCCCATCACACGCAGGCATTACACGTGATAAACTGCTTTCAACACCTCGCACCACGTGGAGCCTAATGAGATGAGCTGTTGGGACAAGCAGCTCCTCTCCCCCCGCACCCCTGGTGTGATGGGCTTGAATCAAACCCATCTGCTTACCGAAACCTCCTCATTATTCACTTAGCACTGAAACAACAATAAACCAAAGGCTTAGTGAGGAAGTCCTCTCTTCAAGTGATTTTCTGAGCACAGGTCAGGTTATCCGGGGTGTGCCCACCTTGCTGAGTGCAAAATCGTTGCAGTTACCACGAGGCTTCAACAGAAAGAAAGCCATTGAATGGACAGAAAAAGAACACACACACACCCCACCAAGTAGGAAACATATATGGAGACACGATGGGTGAGGAAGAGGAAGGGAAATAACCTTAATTAGCAAAGAAACAGGGAAGAGAAGGAAGAGAACGGCTTCTCGTGGAACCAGGAGTCACGAGAACGCTCTGCAGCAGATGTTAACAAGTGACTTCGTTTCGAAGGCAGAGAGAGGACTCCTTTCCAAGCCATCTAAATCCCAAACGCAGCTGGCTCTGCTGGCAGCGAGCCTCCACCTCTGGTAGTTCACTGGAGGAATACGTGTCTGCCGAGGCTTTTTCGGAAAGGCTCCAAAGCAATCGGCTGTTTGGAGCAGATCTCTGGGACTGCTCTCTTCTAGGCTGTGGTCAGTCTGAAGAGCCAGGGCGAGGAAAGCCCTGCTTACGTGGGGTCCGTCCTTGTTGGAGAGCACTTCAAGACTCAGCTAAACCACTGAGGGTTACCCCGCTGACAGTCTCATTAGCCTGAAATTAGAATTAACAGCACCAAGAAACGCTCAGGAAAAGCTTCCAGATTGGATTTCACTGCAGATCCCAGCCCTTCTGAAAGAAAAACCTCCTCAAGGAGATGGATATATTAGCCCAGAGTTCCTAGGGGCCAAGGAAGCATGGATGTTTGTGATAATCAAATCACAACAGAGACAGAACTTCACAGCACACACAGAAAATACACAGTTCTGGCAACAAGGAGAAAGCAGAGGCAAGATGTGGTTCAGGTGGGTCAAGGAGGGAAGAGAAAGAGTCAGCCCCAGGTACACCCAAGTGAGTGACAAAGAGGCAAACAGCTTTGCCAAAGCCTTTAAGGAAAAGGTGCTGCAGGAGAGGGGGGAAAAAAGACATAGTTTAGTGCTGGCCAAGTGAAATTTGAGATTAAAATATGCTCTTTTGATGACTACAGACTGCTGGGTGAAACACTGCGATTTCTCTACCCAGTTGCCTCTGAGCCATGACTTTTCATAGTTTTATGTTTTGAAGAAGAATACCGTGCTGAAATCCAAAGGCTGCAAGCTACAGCCACTCTCCTGTATCCCTTCCCCACTTACTGTTAGGCCGCTAGCTCGCACCAATTTCGAACACAGATGTGTTTGTTTCAGCCTCAAACCACTTCATCACATTATTATTCCCTTTTCTGCTAAATTAAAGCACCATCTACTGTCAGCAGCCCCTTCCACATCTGCATGTGCTCCGCTTATCGACAAACCCCTGTGTGTAAACATCTGCCTCCAGGTGGATCATCAGTCACTGGTCAAACTGGTGAGCGTGAGCCGCAGAGAAAAGGACCGGTCCCACCAGCAAAAGCTGCTCCAGAAACCTCTCCTCATGGCCCCGTTCCCACACAGCACTTGTGGACTGATCAAAGACCACTCTGAATTGTCTCTTGACCACACGTGTCCCGCTCATCACGACTCTTAGGGTATGGCAGCTCTCCCACATCTCGAGCCACATTGGCAGCACCTCTCTGAGCCGTTTTCAACTTGTCCCCACATCTCCGAAGCACTGACTCTGGAACACCAGCATGCGGAGCTACTGCTGCTCCAAGCAGGGTCCCTTTTACACAGGGATCTTACGTACCTCATTCCAGTGCTCTTTTTACAGCCATTGGTTAGCAGAATATAACCTTTATCTTGTAAGCATGAACTGTTGTCACCTCTGAGATGCCTGAACTTTTGATTTGGCTCCAGTAAAGGACTGCTCAGGAAAGGGCCCTATAGAAAGGTCTAGATCGACCCAATTCTCCTACCCCAACCTTCCCCAGGATGCTCTAGTAAATTTTTCTAGTGCTGTTTTACATTTTCTACAGACTGGTGTTAAGTACAGTGAACACCTGCCAGCAGGATTACACCACAGGTGTCACTAAGGGATTAACTCTTAACCCTGACAGGAATGTTTTGAAGCTGGGAGACATATCCCATTCCTAAAAAGGATGAGTCTACAACGGTGTTGGATAGAATCAGAATATAACAGCCTATAACAGTTCTATCCCACATCCCAAGAAGGGTTAAAAAGCAAACAGCAATAACAAAAAACCCTCTTTATTTAACCCTTTAAATACTCTTCAGTGATGACTGGCTTAAAAAGACATAATTGTCATTTAACACTGTCACGGTTGATCATAAAAACACAGAAAGTATTTCACTGTTGCTGTAAAATGGGGCATGATTTTATCTTTACCCAAATGAATGAGCCAAATACTTCACGGAACGGTTCTGCCTTTACTCATCATAACTGACAGGTTGATCACCCTTCATGTCTGAACCACTCTTACACCCTGGTGATCTGGACATGTTTAAATGCAAACAGGCAGTACTCAGGTGCAGACTGCTTTCTTCAGGTGCATGTGATGAAGATGTGGTGAGTCCTGGACTTTGCCTGGGTCTTGTACATCAGGTGGGTACATCACGTCTGGGCAGCCAGGACTGACTGGATCGAGTCAGGCAGGAACAGAATCACGGAATGTGAGGAGCTGGAAGG
>NW_010162754.1:0-1694 GCF_000695765.1 Mesitornis unicolor | reverse complement strand
TCTGTGATTCTGTGATTCTGTGATTTTGCATTATTGTGAAATCATTTGTAAGTCAGCTTTTATCATTAAATCCAGTACTATGGAGAGATGATCACAATAAAGAAAATCTACACACAAACCAAACAAATCCTCCTCCTTTCTCATGAAGTCAGTCTTCAGTGTAGCGCATCCCACAGCTGAACTTCTTTGTTGCAATTCTTCAGGGAACCCTTTTAAGAGATAAGCTTGACAGCATGATCTGATGATAAATTATGCCTATTTGTGATTGTGTTGGGCCAGCAACAGAAAAAAAAAAAGCTTTTTGTTAGCTCTCTTGAGTCTCTATTAACTGTAACATACAGAATGCCTCCAGCTTCTGAGATGGCTGTTAAAACGACAGGTTGTTTTTGTGACAGCCAGCTGCTGTGACAATATTCTGTGAAAGCGTTCCTTCTAGCTGGCTAGGGATTTGGTGCAAATATTTTCTATTTAATGCATTGTGTCCCACATTTTTTTATTTAGGGGCTCACACAGAAAAACCATTGAGTGCTGTGCTTGTTGAGCAAGTCTGGAGATTTCTGGCACATTACAGATCTCTCTCCTGATGGTGGTGTAGAAATGTAAGCCAGTCTGCTTGTGGAGAGCTGAGGGGACAGATTCTTGTCGCACAACATAACATTATTCTTGATGCTACAGCCTGGAACTGCTTCTCACTCTAGTGCTGGGCCCTTATGGTCTGTACAGGACCACTGCTCTGTGTCAATCACAACATATTATCCAAATCTCGATTAAAAACAACTGAATGTTAATATGTTTAACTTTTACCTAGTTCAGGCTTTTCACATCCACAAACATAGAAAGGGACTTATTGTATTCATAAATCCACTGGCTACATCTGTCACTAACTGGATTAACTCCATAGAAAACTGTTGTTATCAATCATTTTAGTAACTATAGCTCACTATTTTCTTTAGTTGGTATTACCTGGACCAGAGTATTAGTGTTTCAGGGCTTGGTTTGAGGCAGAGGCAAACCACCAAAGAGGCTGTGTGCAGCTGGTCTTGTTGGACTTTGCTCCCTCTTCTAATTAATGTGGCTATTACTAGTACTGCTCACAAGGTATGGGCTGAGAATAAGCGATCCAATTAATTACCAAAAATCTCCATCTACCGGCTGGCCTAATTATAAGGACCTTTACAGAAGACAGTTAGTAGGAAAATTTGAATAAGTGCCACTAGATCTGGCCTTAGAAGTGAGGCAAAAATAATAATTATCTTATGTGACTTCCTTTTCCCACAGTGGGAGAAATCGCACCTGGAGGCCACCTCCGCGCCCATCAGCCCGCACCGGCTCCCCACTCTGTCTCCGAGGAAAGGTGTGCTCGGCAGCGGCCGCCAGGCGGCCCCGCTCCTCCGCCGGTAGAGGCCAGGCCGGATCCTCGTCCGCATCCTGGTGAAAATCCCCAACAGAAACGCTTAAAGAAGGAATTATCAAAACGCTGTGTTCTACTTTCAATATAAACACGAGAACAAGCTTTAAACTTTTTTTTCCTATACGGTTACAAACCAGTGCCTCTCTGAGCAACTGGTCGAAAATTTCCCTTTTCACCCAGCACTTTAGAAGATTACAGAAGGGAACTTTAAATGCTGTCTCTGTTCAAATGATTAACAAAGTAACTGGTGATTTTTACGAACGTGAGCCGCTCCGGGCGGCGG
>NW_010162753.1:0-7390 GCF_000695765.1 Mesitornis unicolor | reverse complement strand
CTCCGGGCTTGTGCCGCAGCGCGCCCGCGCGGTGGCGGGGAAGGGAGGCACCGCCGGGGACAGCCCCGGCCGCTCGGTTTAGGGACGCGTTCACCCTAAAACCTGTTTTAAACAGTAAGGCTGTTGCTATGGAACAAAGCACTGAGACTCGACACCGGACAGACTATGATCCTTTAGGCACTACAGTTACCAGAGCAGTCGGTGCTGATATTAAAGGCGACCTTTTCTGACAAATAAGCAGTCAGTATTCCTTTGCACATTTGTATGCACCGTCAGGATATTAAAAGTGACGGTTCCCACAGCAACTGTCACTCATTGCTGGTGCACTGAGTGTAGTGACAGGGATGTGAAATGCTGAGTTTCTCCTACATACCGAGATGAGTCATGCATTGAAATGGAGCTGTATTTGCATCACTGGAAAGAGCTTAAAGTTCATACGCTTTACGAGATAAAAATACATTTGTCATTTTATATAACATAATGGCACCTGCAGTTCTAGCGGTTAGGAAAATAATTAAAAGGGCTAATGAGGCCCTTCTCCAAGGGATAAAAACTAGTTCAGCTTAGCAGGATGCAGATCTGCAGTGCATCACTGCGTGATGTGACGCTATGGTTATTCTGCCTCAGGTTTCCCTTCCAGGTTTCCAGCAGCTCAGCTACTGGAGGGCCCGGTCCCCTGATTCATTTAGCCTATTCTGGGCTAATCAAGTCCCAGTGGAACACAGTTATATCCAACCGTTCCTTCTTGGGTTTGGCTTCCAGCCTTCCTAGGCTGTGCATCACCTCCCACTGTGGCAATCTCAGGGAGACGTATACAGAACTAAGCTCCCAGGTTGCAGACTCTCAATAACACTGGTCTGTAGTCAGCAGCTTGCTCTTCTTTTCCTTCCCACGGCTTCTGCCTGGATTTGCTGTTTTATTTGTCCTAGATGGTAATTTCCTTCTCTTTGCAACAGAAAACTATAGTCCTTTTCCCAGCTCGCAGTCACTGGGGGCCAGACCCTGCAGACAACTTCTAAATCTCTCACCTCTCTTCTGTATTGTATGATTTGAAAAATATTCTTGCTCACGCCGATTTATAGCTCCCATTCCCAGCCCCATTTCTGATCTTTCCATGTAACGCTTCACAACAGTCTATGGCTGACCAAAGCAAGCAGTTGTTACAGCGGCTAGCACATTAAAGCTAGCAGATGGCAATTTATGGCCCTATTCTGGGAAATATTAAACAATGCAAAAATTCCAAACAGATGTCTACTTAAGGGGCTGCTATTTTTTACAGAGTGTGTCAGAAGCGAGGAATTTCATTAAGAAATTATGACTCTAACGATGACAAGAATGAGCTCTGCGTGGAAAGAGAGGAGGACAGAGGAAGGAGCAAGACAGGATTCTTCTGTTTGAGGTGAGCTGGTTCTAAACATCCCAGTAACAATCAGTCTCCCACTGAGAAAGGTTCAGCCGGTAGGATACAAAACACATCTTTCAAGTCACTGCTTGAAACAATATCTTACTGAAAACTATGCTTGTTTGGGTTCACTGCTCAATATTGTTTATATATGCCCTTAGCAAAGTTCACCCTTTTACCAGCAACCAGTAATAACTTTAAACAGGGCAAAGACCTTAAAAGTCCAGTGTGAATCATGGTTAATAAGGCCTTACACCAACCCTCTGCTAATTTCATCCACCATAAACTCCAAAAAAGCCTTTCCAGCACCAGCCCAACTACCAGACGGCCTCACTGTATGTGCACAAGGATAACCACAGCTGAGGAACAAGAAGCAAATGAATTCCCTTGCTCTTTGTGCTCATTTTTTGTCACAGATAGGCTGGTTGAGCACAGCACGTATCTCCACCCCAGGCAAAACACGAATATCACGTGCAGAAAATTTTTAAAACCGGTGACAGACAGTATTTATCAACATTGGAAAGTCTTTGCAACAGAGCTTTTTTGTAAGTTTTCATAAGTAGCAGCCAAAAGTACCCTGTGCTCCTGTATTAAACCTCTGCATCTCTTCCACCGGACATCTCTCCTGATTTTGCTTAGCCGATGCCAAGGCACACTGGGCAGCCCCAAGGCAGTTTGGAATGACTCTGCTCTCGTGACCTGGTGACTGTACCTCCAAACCTGCGTTGGGTACGCACCTGGAAGTTCCTGCACTTGTAAATCCTGGCCTTTGCAACCCACAGGCAGTTTGCACAGAGGCGAGAACATTTATTCGTGCTGTATCCTTCTCTGAAGCTGCTTCAGGTTTTCTAATTTCTCTGACAGGCTCTGGGGGAGGGATGAGCATGCTGGGGCCAGGCACACATCTTGGAGTTGACTGGGTTAACCATTCGGCCCCAACACCTCTGACATCCCGACAGCAAGCAAGCGCAGTGCGGTCACCTTTGCTGCAGCTGCCCCCCTGTCTGGCTCTGGGAGCGTTTTTCCCAAAGTCTGTTTTCAAATGCAAGTCTGAGATCTCCTGGGGAATGACATCTCATATGATCAAAACCTTACGCTGCAGATCCTGCAGCTTCTCTCTGGCTTGTGGCAGGTTGAGCCGTGTTAGCATCCTCTGGAGACGCTGATGGAGGACACGCTGACAGGGCCGCTGCAGCTTGCTGTGCCGGGGGACATTTTTCATTGAAAATGACAGCTTTATTTATTTATTGATGTTTGCTTTTTGAAGTATTTTTAAAAAAACAGTACTATTACAGGATAAGAGCCCACTACGGCAAAAGTACTTTCATCCTCACAAAAATCCCTAAAACTGTAAATTAAATATTAATCCTGTTTTTACCAAAAATTCCCAACAGCAACAACACAAAACAGTTCATTTCAAGAGAGATTCAGTAGCTCAGCTATGCCTGCCTTGGCCCAAACTAGAAGAGTAGCTTATAGGAGAAAATAGCCAAACAGGAAGGCCCTAATCTTGCAATAAGCTTTGGGGCAGCAGCCCCGTTTCTCTAAGCAGTGTGTTAACCCTGCGAAGCTTCACATTTTAGGCAGTGCACAGTTTGGATATGCTGTTCCTGATTTTATCACGCCCTGGAGATCACAGATACCTGTGAGCAGAGAGCACCACTGTTTAACTACAGAAAAGTTCATTTTGGCTGTCCCACTCGGTATTTTCACTGCCTTTTTGCCATCCTGTTGCAATTCAGTAACCGTAATGTCTGAGATCAAAGCCGTTTCAGACTTTCACATATCTCATTTCTCAAATGAAACGAAGTATCTGAGTTTGCCCTCACCTGCAGAGCTAGGAAACTCAATGTCAAACGTTCTTTGAGGGATGGCATACTTTGGAGGAGCGACACCTGAATGCCACAGTTCCCTGAGTTTGTTTACAAACACAGAAGTGATCTGCACAGAGGTCAGTCCTTTGATTGACAGCAATGTCTTCTGGAAACCAATATCAGCTGCAATAAAGAAAATATCACCATCGTCTGAAAATATAGTGACTCGTTTTTCTGAAACATTGCTTGCTCTGAGTAACAACTATATTTTTTTTCTGGAGTTATGAGAAATCCACTCTCTGGGATGTATTGCCTAGATGTCACCAAAGAGAAAATCCTCTGTATTGCCAGGTTGAAGTGAGGACACGGCTTTGTCTGATCAGGCGGTTGCAACAACCTTATTAAATCTCTCAGGAAGTTCTTCAGAAACTGCATCTGTGATATTAAAGAAAGGGCAGCACCACAAAACAATATCGTGATATGAAGGGGAAGAAAAGCAGCTTCTTGTAGGATCTTTAGTTTAGTTTGTCTCGTATGCAGTAGTCTGAAACAGAGACTATATACATGTTTCTCACCTTTCAGTTCTGCTCTGGAGGTGTCTGTCCCAGACTTATCAAAAAAGAAATAAAAAAGAAGGGAAAAAAAGGAAGAAAAGCCCAACAAGAAGCCAGAAACCAAAACGGTTTCTGTTACCCACACAACTTGGAAAGCTCAGCACCAAACAGCCGAGCTCTTTTCTCTCCATTGCTGAGGTAAAAAGAGGTTTATGGAGCTCTTTCATAGGCAATGATGTTTACCTGATGTTTTGTGATCACCAAACTAGAACAACTTCTCTTTTATTCTAAACACCCTCTGCCTTGACCTGGGATTGTAACATGGTTTTCAGGAGGAATTACAAATGCTAGCTACGAACCAGCTGCTAGCGAAGGAAAGGGAACGCTCAAGAGCATCAGTCTCACAACCTGGAGAATGAGTCCTAATACCTGATTTTGCTCCTCAAGATTACTGCCTCCCTGTTAGCACGTACTCAGCAGGTATTTTCCTCTAGAAGTAAAGGAAAGGGTAGGAGAGTTGCTTTTCTAATCCTGGGCTCAGACATCTTATTACAGACATCTTGTCTAGGTCATGGAGAAGATTTTGGGAGGCTCCATCCCTGCTCCTCCACTAAGGGTTGCTGTCTGAGAATCTCGGAGCAGAAGCAGCTCTGTGACAGCTCATTGACAGAGGAGTCAGAGTGATACTGGTTGGGCATTTCCATTTCAGCAGAAAGTAAAATAAACCAAACACAGGGTTTTTCATAGAAGTACGATAAATCAAAAGCATCATAAATCTTCCAGTCTGTCTACAGAAGAGGGTGCTTCATTTTATGCTGCAGTGGAGCAGAAGAAATCAATCTCCCTCTGTCACTGAAAGAGATCCTGCAGCTAATGGGTATGGCAACATTGTCTGGCAGTCCCGGGGTGGCCTTCCAGGCCACTCAGGAATACATTTTTTGCAGAAACACAGCACTTCATACAAGCAGAATAGTTCCTAACAGATGCCACATGCGATCATCTTCTAGGTCACCACACGCCAGCGAGCCTAGGGAAAGCAAACACGGTGAGGTCCTTACAGTAACACCAAGGAACATTGCACATGGAGCCAGCTCAGATGGGTCTGCATCCACGGCACAGCCCACCCACACCCTGAAGACCAGGCTGGGAAATCAAAACCACAGCAGTAAGTTCACCACCCCCTTGTGTGTTGTTGATTACAGAAATTGGTGTGTCCAACTCAAATAGCGAGATGGCCCATCTAAAAAATGTTAATGTTTGTTTGGTCACATGCTATTCCTTACGTTACTACACGGAGTAAGGGTCAGAGATGGTCTTGTGGCCACACAGCAGCCAGAGGGGCAACTTTCTTTCAGTCTTTCATATACGAGCTTATAGTGACAGTAAATCTAGTCCCCAGTCACACGGACCTCTCTCAAGAGTTATGACTTTGGATGTCAGTTTTCATGCACGTAAACCCTACAGGGTTACAGAAATACCCACCGGTACAGCTGGAGCCGTGGAACCCTCAGTGGAACAGGGCCTCTGGCCGCCTGTCTCCTCCGACACGCAATTATCAGTAGATGGTGCTGTTGTGTTGGTGAACTCTCCTAAGGGACTGCCAGGCTCAAGCTTTCTGGATTTTACCTTCCTGACTATTGTGAGCTTTCTTCGATACCTCTGATAACTAAAGTCTATCACTCAATGCTCTGGCTCAGCAATATTGCTTGTAACTGCCTCTGCAATGTCCTAATTCTTCCACATTGAGGCCTAGAGAGCCATTTATAGCACTACAAACTGGGTTTAAACAAATAATTTGTTGGAATGGCGGCAGTTTTTACTGACTGTGCACAGGTAACCAACTGCACCAGCCATTGGCAAATCGGGCACTCTGTTCTGTTTCCCACTTAGGGCATTACCATGTGCATGAGGAATGTCAATGAGGGGCAAAGAGTTCAGGTAGAGGGATGAAGTACTACTGAACACTCCTGACTTAAAACCGACCACTAATTCTGTAGATAAAACAGCCCAGGCACTAGCCTGAGTACTTTTTAGAGGTGGACTCCTAAAAAAGTTTCCAGTTAAGATGAAAGCTCCTTTCATTAATTCTCATATGCATTAACCACTTCAGTTTAATGGTCATCTTGCAGGGTCCCACAGAACTCCCAAAAAGAGCAGATCTAGCGATTGCAGGTGGAAAGCCACTGCACTGCAAGGCAATGCATACCGAGTACCAGTGCCTGCACTGCTGTGAACGGCTGTGCCCCTTCCACATTGCCCAAACACAGAGCTGCCAGCCAAGATCCACTTCTGCACGCGATGTTGCCACTGTACAGCTCCTAGTGTTGCTTTCCTGCCCCAGAGACACAAATGGCTACTCGGCCAGCACAGAGCCTCCACACAGAGACTTTTCCAGATCACTAGATGGAGCCCAATTCTAAGTAAAACACTCCATAAAGCTAGCTCCTCAGTGTCTGCGCCGGGCCGGGCTGCAGCGCTCCTGCCTCACCATACTATGGCTGTGTTCTCAGTGTCCTCACAAGGCTGCAGATGAAATACCTCCTGAATGTGCCAGTTAACTACGGTTTGCAGGACACAGCAGCCACTTGCTACTGTCCAGTCCTGCTCTGTTCAAATCCATCGTGCTGCTGCAACACCAGCATAAGGTTTTAAATAATGCCGAAATTAGATAAGGAGGAGCACATGTATGAAGGCATCCCCCTACAACCCTGTGCCAGAACTGCGAAGGCAAGCCTTCCAATGACCTTTTGAAAGCTGTGTTTGCAGTGCACAGGAAGGGAAAGGACTGAATTTCCTCTGCTATCTCCTCGCCTCTCCTGTGAATTTACATATATTCAGATGAAATGCAAGTTCAAGTCCATCTTAGGCTCAGAAGCAAACTGGCAGAGGGGTGCATGCATTGAGGACACCCCCATCCCTCTGGATACTGGATACATCCCTCAGCAGCAGCACTCACCAGTGCTCTGTCCCTGATGAAGCAAAGAAAACCAATGTAATGTGGAATGCATGTGGAAGGCTGACCGGTTACTAAAGGAAACAGCAGGGAGTTAAAGGCTGAGGCAGGAGCTAACATAGTCTTCCTGCTCTCAGGCTCATGCCCTGCCCATGAGAACATCCTTCTAACCTTATCTTTATGACCATTTTCCTCTCCCTTCTGCTCCTGGCCCTGTCCACTTTGGTTCTGCAAAGCACAGCGGTTACTCATATTTTGAAATACTCAGTCTACTACTGACAGACGGCCCACTCTCACATTCTCTCTAACGTGAAGAGATGGCAGCTCCTGGCAGGAAAAGCACAACCCAGCTTTTGTTACAGTGTTTAAAAACAGAAGGTTCAATAACCCTCAAAGTAACGGAAACACTTCCTCCTGGGTCACCCAGTTTTAACCTGACAACGATCTATAAATGCAGGACAACGTGGTGTCGGTGTAACCTTTTCCAGGAGCCTCAGCTGAGGTGAAATCCAAATTCACAGGGGATTCCCCGATGACCAAAGCACGACACCGCCCGCACAGTGTGACAACCCTATCTCCCCTGCCCAGACTCCAAGACGCTGCAGCTCACCGTCACCCCGCTACCGACCGCACCGCACACGCTGCCGAGGCGGGCAGACAGCGCCCC
>NW_010162752.1:0-3477 GCF_000695765.1 Mesitornis unicolor | reverse complement strand
ACTCCTCATATTCTGGGATTCTGTGAAACCCAGCCAGGCCATGCAGAAAGGCATTAAGATCCCATTGCTGCGTGAGCCACAACTTACTCAGTCTCGGAAATGCAGGAGCTTTGCTACAAGAGCATTGATTTTCTTGAAACAACAAACTCGGTGCATTTCAATAGGAGAAGGCAGTAGATGCCTTTTAAATAGTGGATTTCCAATGCCGATGCACTGAATCGATGGTTGCAGGCTGCCTCAGTGAACTCACGCCGTGGGTAACGGATGGGAACGCACACAAGATGCAGTTTGACACTGGGGAAGGCAGCTCGGCTCGGGTTCTGGTGGCAAACACCATCATCGCTATGGCACACGTCCTGCAAACTGAAAACCCCCATTCCACCCAGTGCTGAAACCCAAACGAACGTCTGTGGGTGCAGACGGGTTCGCTAGGAAGACACAGGAGCAAACACAGCGTTTGAGGAGAGCTGCTGCAAGAAGGAGCTGTGCTGAAAACCACGGGTACGCCACTGAAAAATGAGGTTTTTCCTGTGTTACAGAACTGGAGCGAAAAGGGAGCCAAGAAATATCGCTGACAGAAACAATGCATCAGCTGGAGTGGAAATGGGAATAAATTAACATGTCATGCATAGACAAGTTGTTTGGCTTACAACTTTTGCATGTTTAACAGGCTATAGCTGTAGAAATTAATATTTATTTAAACCATCTGCTGATAACGTTCCCTCTGTATTTTTAGAAACGTAGAAGGAGCTATTTATAACAATAAAGATCTAGAAGCTTATTGCGTAATCCCACTTTCAAAGAAGTATTACACACATCAGATGAGTTCCCAGCTCTGAAATGAGCCGATGTCGCTTGTGACCTTCAAGCGCAGGCCAGGAGAACAGATCTGGTGGACTGACCCGCAGCCCTAGCAGTCAGCACTTGTTCATTTATGGACACGTCCTACACTGAGAGATTCCATTCCTCCTTTATCACCACCAATATCTTTGTTGACACAGCCCCTGCTCAAAACCCTTGGAAGTCGACTGAAAACGCCGCTCCAGCTGCGTGACGCAGCTGTGCCTGGTGTGGAGGGACAGGGGGGCAGGCAGAAAACGGACAGGCAATAAAAATGGGCTTAACTCCCAGATACCAGCACCACTCACCTCCCATCGACATCCAGAGCCGCATTTTACAGCTCTGATTGGTTCTGGTTTAGATGGGGGCAAGGGCAGACGTCGCAGAATTAAAAGAGAAAGGGCCGTTTTCTAACACAGCTTGGCTGTTTTTAAACAAGGAGGAAGAAGACCAAACGTTGGCCCTAGACACAGGCCCAAATTCATAAAAGAGCATCAAGAAGGTGTATTTCCCCCTGTCCTTTTCCTAAGTACAATTTCTTTCCAGGTCACTGACAGCTCAGTCAATCTTTGCCCCAGATAACTGAGGAAATACTGTGCCAGTTCCAGAAAAACAAACTCCACCAGTTGTCTCTCTGAGAAAAGGCAAACGCAGACACCTTATGTTCACGGCACAGCCAGGCATCGTTACGTGGTTGCAAAGGAAAAGGAAAAAAAATAAAGGTTTCATTTATTTACAGTTTGTTGTTAGGCAGCATCCTCTTCCTCCTCCTCCTCATCTTCCTTTGCAATGAAGTGCAGCTTTCTGAATTCTCGCCTGCTCGCCGCCGTGCCTGGGAGTGGAAAAGCTGGGAGGTCCTTTAAGGGAAAGGTAAAGCCATGAGGGGAAGTCAGCTGTGGCGAATGGCAGACCTCCCACCCCTCCACACACAGCTCACGCGCTTCCACTCGGGTACACGAGGCACCAACGCACACCTCTGCGCTTGGAAGCGGTGGCGCAGACCCAAAGCTCAGGCAGAGGAGCTCAGCTCCCGCTAAACGCCAAGCCTCAGGAAACACCTCAAAGCAGGGAGCATCCCTTCCCCAAAGCTGTGCAACCTTAAAGGCAGACCTGGGATTTGAACTTAAAGCTCTGGCCCCTGATCAGTCCAAAAGCAGAGGTGGCCAGAAACCGGTTTCCACTTCAAAGAATGACAATAATCACGATTAAGAGCCAATAGCCAAACTATTTTGACAATAACGCTGTGTTTCCACCATACAGCTCTTTATGAGCAAAAATACCTATTTTATGGAGTTGGGCTAAACAATCTAAGTAAGAAAGACCTCACATCTGAAATTAATTTTGTTGGGCAATTCCTTTCATCTCTGATTGAGCCAGTTCTATCTAGGGGACAGACACGACTTCAGATGTCCACTGATGCTGGCCAAGCTCACCTACAGTTGTGAGCCTAGCCTGGTCTTGTCTGAGGACACAAGGCTGAGCCTGTGGAGGGTGAACAGACTGCCACCACCTCACCTGCATAAACTCAACGTCTCCGAAGAACCGGTGCACCGGCATCGGCTGGTTGCTGTCTTCATCCAGGAAAGCGCTGTGGTCTGCTTGTGTCAGCTTCTTCGGGAGATCTGCAAGGTCCTCCAAGCCAGAGCCATCTGACAGCATGCTCTCCCGGGTGCTCTCCTCCTCGCTGTAGCCAAGATTTTCACCACTGTCCATTTTTGGTGGAGCGATGCTTGATTTCACTGCGTGTGGCTGGAGAGGAACACTCTGCTCCTTTTCCTGTTCCTCTTCCTCAGCCTCTGGAATGTTTTCCCCCTTCTTCTGTTGAATTATATTGCTGTCTCCTGGATCTTCTGGATGCTGATCCCCATCAGATGTCTCAGGCGTTTCCCCCAGCGCAGCGAGGTTTCCACTTCCACACGCAAATCCTTCTGGTTCTGATTTTACTGGACTGGTGTTTTCACATTTTAGCCGCTTTGAGGGTTGTCTGTCAGGCGCTTTGGGCGAAGAACGCTGTTAGAAAGAAAATAACATCCTAAAGCTTCCTTGAAATAAGGAAAAACAAAATCAACATATCTCTCTGGTTGCAAGGCTGGATGCGGAACCGAAGGGCTTCATCGAGCAAGCGGCACCTTGATCTAAATCTGCACTGCTAAGAATAATAATTAATAAAAAATGCACATAAAAATAGAAAAGAGGTGCCGACAGCTTGCACTAAACCGTGACGTACAGTCCAGTCCATCACCGGTGGAAGGCTGCATCTCAAAGCACAAACTAGCACTGTACGTGCCTAATCACCATTTTCGTATTTTCAAAGGGATGCTGTAGATGGCAATTAATGTAATTAATTAATGTAACGGGAAGGACAATCACCGGGGATGGCAAAGCATCCTGCCGTTTGCTAGCAGTCCCCGGTCTTTAAATGGTAACGAATCCAAAACCCGGTCTTGGAGCCCACAAATACGCCCCTGTGCTGTATTTTTTCACACAGGCGCCTAACGAAGTGGCGAGAAGGCTGGAAAGGTGAAGAATTTAATTAAATTCTCCAGGGAATTCCCTCCCGGTGGTGCTCGGTTTGGAGCTGTTAATAATTATCCGCATCCCCACACACCGCTACTGCCGACCCCGCGGGTCTCATCC
>NW_010162751.1:11240-17975 GCF_000695765.1 Mesitornis unicolor | reverse complement strand
ATTCAATCCCCTCATCAAGCTCATTTATGAAAAGCAGCATTTTATGCTATGTATCAGAAAATATTACAGCAGTTAAAAACTGGTTAGCATGGAAATTCACAGCATAATAACCTAAGATGTCATATATATTTGTATTTACCACAACACCTAGAAACCTGTCCGGTTCATGCTCTAGGCCATTTTGTCTTTAAATGTAAGTAGAAAGCTGGTCCATGCACAATGGAGTCTATAATCTAGTCATAAATAACAAGATGCTTTGCAACTTTAAGCATGAAAGACATTATTCCCCTTATCTGTGTTGAAGTGCAGGGCTTAAGTGTTTTTCGTAGTTGGTTTGGGGTTTTTTTGGTTGGGTTTTCTTTTTAAACTTTGCAAGAGAAAATAACGATCTCTAGCGTTCCTACTCAGTACTAAAAGCGTGAGACTCATCTGATGAGTTGACAGAAAGCGTCAGTGTTTAGACTGAAGCATTCACCATCTGTCTGAGGTTGTCCTGACTGCCACTAAAAAAAAGGCATCACATCAGACAGGGTAAACGAATGAATGCAACTCATAATTTTGGATAGCAACTATAATTTACAATTGTCAAGACTATTATTTACAATTCAACAGCTTTAATTTGGAATTGCTATGTATACTCATATGCTGTTTCTATAGTAACTTCTCCTGACACTCCTTCAAGCCTGCTTCACTTTTAGATAATTATGCATTTCTAGTATGTAGCCTTTGGTTTAGAATGTGATCTTTTTGATAATTTTTTAAAAATTTTAAATAGAACCATAGAATCATAGAATGGTTTTAGTTGGAAAAGACCTTTATGATGATCAAGTCCAACCATCAAATTTAGCAGTAATAATAAGGTAAATTGGGATGCATCTAACTTGGTTACTTTTGAAAAATGCCATGCTATATTGCAATAGACACTACCCAGAAAGGAGAAAGCCAATAATTCAGCCAAACTAACTTGCTTTATTTTTACTCCTAACAAGTTACTAGCCATTCTGTGTTCTGAAAATAACCTGATTTCTCTTAAGTTATGCAGGCAAGTCCATTATAACTCTGGTTAATTAAAACGAGAATCTGCCAAAATAAAATTTAACTAAAGAGAACATATTTTACTAACAAAGATTTCCATAACACTAGTGCAGTATCTGAAAAGTCTTGTACTACTGCAACTAAGCCATCCGACAGAAACATAAAGTTAAACCCATACTGGTGAATTAGACAGGTCCTGGACAGTCCTCTGGCATCACTTCCAGTTGGAATGGAATAACTCACATTCAAATTACTAAGCTGTTCTCTAAAACATGATGCTCATATTTAAATTCCAAAGTAGGAAAAGTAATTGGTCAGAGTTAGTACATTGAACCCTGTCCAGAATTATTTGGGAGACTGCTAGCTGGCACAAAGCAAAACCCACAGTAGGGACCATTAATAAGCTCAAGTGCCAACGGTTCCTATGCAGCAATTCATTGTTTTCTAGCAGGCATGTTTTTGAGGCCAATCTGTGTGGGATGACTTTGTCAACAGAATTATTTAAAACATTTCCACCAGGACAATGGGTTCTCTAGACTTTGTCCAGAAAGCTAAGATAATCTTCACTTGCCCAAAAAACATCTAGAGAAATGGGAGGACAATCTGCCTAATGATTCCAAGCATTCAATTTCCAGGAGCAACACACAAGACATGGTATCAGCTGTCACCAGAGTTAGTGGGATTTCATTTAGATTTTATTTAATTAATTGGAAGGATTTTGTTATTTTAACAGCACATTACTGAAGATACTGAAATTAATTATTTAATTATAAAGTCCAACTATTAAACTGTCTCTGTACTTGAGTTACTCAGCATTTGCTACACTTTGTGTAAAGTGCTTCCAAGTTCTGAGACAAAAAGAAATGCATATCTTTATGAATCTTTTGGAGGCACCAATGAAAGCTTTCAGACTCAAGCTATTTAAGATACTTAAAGAATAATACCTAAGATGTTACTAAGTAAGCATATGCTGCCATTCTTACATGGATGCTTTTCCAGTATAAAGTGAAATCAGATGCCTGGTACAGGTAACTTTCAGATTGTTATTCCTTGTAACCTAGGCTATTATGAAGCCTGATATTTGAAAGCATTAATGAAAAAAGATTCCAAATGATTAATTTCATTCATGTTAGCGCTGTCTTCATTGATGCTCTTGAAAGGAGATGACTGTTTTGAAAAGCTGTATGACTTTTCAGCTGGATTAAGTCTCAAAATCTGGATCATTAATACTAGCTTCTAGTGCCAAATACGAAACGAATTAAAACTTTAATTCTGTTGTACTGCTTCACAGATCATAATCCTTTCAGATCAAAGATAAAATTTTAACAACTCTAATAAATAATAACCTTCAAATTGCAATTAGATAAGAGTCTAAAATTTGTCTTGTTAAAATTGTAACTAAAAGACTGTCTTGTGAACATTTCTGATAGCGACAATATTTATCTACATTCAAACACACAAATGGTGGTCCTATATTTTATTTTATTTAAACAGAAGAACAACATGCAGAGAGAGAAGAGAGTTCGTATCTAACTCACTGAAGGCTTCCCAAGCTACTCTGGACTTGGAGGGAATTCACAGATCTCCCTTCAACACTGGAAGAGCAGAGAAGGATACAGCCAAGTAGAACCACAAAAGCATGGCTGGCAATACCTTAATTACAATCACCTCAAAATCATGCTTTTGCCTCCTTTCCAGCTCAAAAGATGGCTTTAACACTGTTTTATGAAATTAACAGTATTAAAAAAAGAAAAAAAAGTCAAGCCCAAGTGCTTTATATTCACCCAGTGTTGTTTTAAAACTGGAATTTGAGATTTCTATTATATACTGGTTGAAACTGTCCGAAAATTACTAAACATTGCAATACAAAAAAATAAACCACTGAAAACAATAGCAACAAACCTTCCCAATCCCAAATATTCTGAAGGTTCTACCTGAAATCCCAGCCCACAGAAGCCAGCAGGAAGATGGAAAGAAGGCTAAAACCCCTCTCCTTTTGGGCACCATATTTTAGATGATTTTTAGACGCTTTTCTGATTTCTGCAGCCTTACAGCTTATCCAAAAACATCTGGGGCTAAGAAAATTATCACTGATTTTATTAGGACTTCTTGTATTTCTCAAGTTCTGCTCCCATTCACACACACTGTACCCAGACAGTATGACAACTGTCAAGGCTGATTTGACAGACCTCCACTTTTGACTTTAATGTTGTTTATCGAAACGTGCATTAGCAAAATCTGTTTCTTTATTAGCAGGAATTTTGAAGTAATTATAGCCAATTTTTCATTTCTCAAACAATACAACTTTTATTGATTGAAGTGTGTTGTTAGTGAAACAAAGAACATTCAGCGATGAGACCAGGAAGAAAGAGGTCACCTGCACCATCCACATACATGCACACAGACATCTCCAAGCTAGCCCAGAATAATGGAGTTTCAAGCCCGGGACTAACTGAAAGAAAGTGTCTTCCTAGTACAGTGAAGGAGTTTATGGCCTCCAAGTTAGTATCTCTGTATTACACAGACATATAATTTTACTTAAAACTACCTTAGATATTTAGGAGAGTGCAGCCTTGTGAATTGCAGACATACAATAAATAGCTCATCCAAAATGGAAAATGTCTGAAATTACTCTTCCCAAAATTATTCATTTAAAACTTCTGACATTCTGAAAGACTGGCATTATAATACTTAAGAAAAACCCCACACCCTGATAATAATTAGTACATTACCTGATGGTATTTCTTCAGTATGTTGTGCATTTCTGCTACATCTTCACTTGTTATAGTTTTGATGATATATCTTTTGTCGTAAGATGTATGAAAGCGGGCACCACTGCGTGCTTGGGAATCATTGGCAAGGGGCGCGCTTCTTGTCAATGAATTCTGTCAATTGATTTAAAACAAAAAAGCATCAAGTCAGACAAAAATATACAACTTTTAACTAGAGAAATCTTTTCAGTACATCTGCACTAAGCTGAATTCTGCAAAGCATGTAATCACAGATCATATTATTTTGACAAATCACTTAAAAAATATTCTGAGAACAAATGAATGTTTGGGGGAAGGTATTGACCATCAGTGGTTCAAAAGTCATTCGCAATGCTAAATGAAAATTTATTGCACTTTGTTACATTTACATCATCAGTTTTTGGGAAGAAAACATACAGTAATTAAAAATCCAAAAGAAACACTATTACACCAATAACTATAAATAGAGAATTCATCTGTAGTAACAGTATCTCTTTAAAACTGAGCAGGATTTGCTCTTAAGCCAGTGTGATCTGGTCCATAAAAAAAATCACAGCTAGATTTCTGAGCTATTCCAATGATTTCATATCTAGTATTAAGCAAGGAATATTACTGTACAATACCTCCTTTTGTAAAGTAGACACATCTTCCTACAGACTCAAGAGGGGAAGATTAGATAATGACTGTATAGTAGTTATGAGAAATACTGCTAGAGATTAGTGACCATTTTCAGATTGAAGCTGCAGACATCTTGTGCTTCAACAGTAGCTAAAGAAGCTGCCTGCTTTTTTTCAGAAAGTAAGTATTCAGATTAGATTTCCTTCTATTTAAAAACAGTAAAAGTAAATTAGACAAAGTATAACAACTTGCTTGTGGCTGGAAACTTCTTTCTTTACAAGCATGAGTTTATACCAATTGTTACATACTTGAATCACACCACTATTTATTTTTAAAAGTAAGTAGTAACAGCAGTAGCACAGTCATGGTAAAACACAACAATGTTCTTACATCCCATGTGTACTTCCATAAAAATGGACCATACCATGAAAAGGTTAAACAAATTAATTACAGACTGCTGGAACACTTCTATGTTTATCAAATAAACTTGTGGTACCCATTTAGTATATATCCCTCCTGGCAGCAGCAAACCCCAGCTCCTGCTATCCTTCCTCATTGTACCACACAGCACAAAACAGCTGTTGCTAAATTAAAATACACTTCCGTCCCCTTCCACACTCACTTAGTGTAACGTTCTCTCTGCTAGAAGAAAAGACATTTTCACAGAAAGTTTTAATAAAATTTTGTATTTAAATGTAAATGCTGTAGATTCCTAGATAGCAGAAGTTCAGCTCCAGCAGCTACAGAATGTGAGTGTTTGTGTGGTTTGATAGGGCACTGTGAACTAAGTCACAGAACAAATATATGCTGGAAGAATGATGATGCTTTCAGAAAGTAATTACAAATAGGCTGAGTCTACTATAACCAAGCACCAAGCACATAACATCACATTTTTATAGGAGCTATGTTTTATGTTCCTAGCTCTGTGGACTCCCGCAGAAGCTGGACATGGAGATTCAATCCCACTAAAAGGTCCGTAATTACTGCAAAGTAATAATCTCAACCAACAGATGAGGGCAACTATAGCCCCAGTTTAAGAAGACACTTGAGCACATACAATTATGTCTTCGTATTCTGGAGACCCATTGACTTCAACAGGCCTTCAGCATAGTTAGTTCTTATCCTAAATGGGGGCTGAAATCAGTTTAATAGGAAATAAAAACATTTTCCCATAAGGTTACTTTGTTAACAAACTGAAATACTCAGGAGTAGCAGAAATAACAGTAAATTACTGAGAAGCACACAGCTTTACAAGGTCTTATTAAAATGAAAACCTTAATTGTAACATATAGGAGAAATAAATCTTTGCACACTTTTCCCTATATATTTTTAGGCTTGTGCAATGAACTAGAATATTTACTAATGTCTATGATAAAATGTGATGTCTTTCCCCATTATCCTCTCTATTCACTAAAGAAAGGATGTGGGTGGTTCCCTAATGTTTATAAATAAACAATTTTTCTGGACTGATCAGAACAGAGCTTTACGGACAATCATTACAGACTCAGTTCCTTCTCTGCACTGACTTTTGTACAGCCGATTTTAACAGACGCATGTCCTGACACACCATCACTTCACATGGTATTGAAGACATTAGAGAAAGGAATTTAAGTATTACTACAGTTTTCTTTTTACTCATTTTCATATGTTCCCTATTCAAATTAATTTCCCACCACTTCACCAATGAAATGATTTTATGCCCCAGTGAAGTCTATTCAAGAGAACAGGTATCAATGGATCCAATTTTCTTAATGCTACACTTGATATTAGTACTCCATTAATTTTAAAAATGAATCATAAATAGGGTTAAGTTTTAGAAACCATCCTCTATGGAAACTCTCACTATTCTAGAGTCAGGACTCAGCTTTATTGCGAGGACATATTCTTAATAGTTTAAGATGAAGAACTGACAAGGGAATTTTTCAGCAAATTGTGCAAATTTAGTTACATTCATCACAAACTAGCAAATATGATGTAACATAATAATGATTTTTAATTTTTAAAAAAGCTAAAGCATGGGCAATCACAAGTGCATGTAGTGAATCAAGCTACTGCTAAGTTATTAGGCTGTAATTCAGCTAGCAATAATAAAGGCTACTGGGTAATTATTTATTGTTCCCAGCAGAAAAAGGTGGATTATTCTGAGGCTAGCTACTGCAATAAAGCAGTAACCACAGTTTTCTGAATGTATTTTTCCCAGAGAACCCTAACCTTCAAGCTGTAAGCCATGTGGTATAAACCTTGAAAGGAATTAACCTGGGGGGAGACTTAAATTGTTTTGCTATGAAAAGTTGCAAAAAAGCATACTTGCTAGTCTGCCACTGAGCCTCTG
>NW_010162751.1:0-11227 GCF_000695765.1 Mesitornis unicolor | reverse complement strand
GAAAGAGGTAAGGAGGATCTGAACTAGCATTAGTCTCAAAAATTTTAAATACACTTGAGTACTCTTTAACATTCTTCACCAAAAGACGTGTCAGATTTAAGTGAAATTCAGACCTGGGCGTACTCGGTATGAATCTTGCTACCAATGTCTTGACTAAGATACAATACATGGAAGACACTCATTCTCTGGACTTTTCAGTCAATGAAAGCTCAATTAGTAATTCTGTGGCCAGAAAGGGACAAAAATAACTGCTTTTGACTTCAAACCTTCTGAATGCTCTCCCTATAATAATTTGCTCTTTCAAAATGTCTCCTTTAGTTTTCATAAGCACTATTGTTCAGGAGACCTCTTTTAAGTGTTAGGCCTTAAAGTTCTTCTTGCTTTCCAGGAACTTCCTTTCATTCTATCGTTAACCACAAATACCTATTATATAAGTATATTTATGTAGCAACCCATCAAAACAAACCTAAATGCATTCAGGTTTTTTTTCTTCCCCCATGATGGAATATGATACTTGATACATTTAAAAATATGGACAGCATAAACAATAAGAAATTCTGACTTAAAAAGAAATAACAGCTGTTACACTAAGAATGAATCAACTAGTACTCCTTTTATCATACTACTTTCATTACAATTCAGGCTAGACAGAAAAAATACAGAAACTAAATAGATTCAAATAGAAATTAAAATATTCAGTCACATTTTAAATCAACTGGAGGAAACCTTGTAGAGTCAGACTTTCTACTGATTCTTGTTTTTTTCCAGCAATAGCTTTATTCCTAATGCAAATGAATTTTGCCTGATTGCTAACTATAATGACAAGTTAATTTGCAAATACAACTATTATACTGAAAATGTTGCTAACAAGAGAATAGAATACATCTACAGATAATTATTTAGCACACATTTTACTGTTTCTTAATGCTTTAAGCGGTTAGAAATGGTGATGAATTCATTTTTTAGTTGATGGCTATTCTATTTTTAGTTATCTAGATCAAGCTTAATTAAGAATGCATACAGCTATCATTTTACCACATGCATATTAACTTGTTAGAATAAACCAACCAACTTTATGCTAAGCAGCACCTTTACACACAGGCACAGGTAACTCAAGCCCTCTCTATAATACTCTGACTTTAGTAATAAATGAGAGTTTAAGATCACATGTTTAAGATAAAAACGACCTCTAATTAAACCACTTCTTTGACATTGTAGTTTTACTAACTCTCTATTCCTCTGATAACTCTCTCAATATATTGCTCCCTTCACATACAGAATATAGTTCCTTTGAACTCTGAAAGAAGTTGGAACATGGAGGATGCTGTTAATATTTCTATTTGCTCTGCTTTATTTTGATAGTTGCCTAAGTTTATTAAATAAGTATGATTTTAAAAGCTAAAAAAAAAAATATCTAATTACATCATATTGTGCTGATTACCAGTGATTGCACTACCACTTTCTTGTGCTGGCTGAGTTTTGTCTGCGGATAGTTTTCTTTGTAACGGTTCACTCTCTCTGTGAACAGAGGAAAGTTCAAAATCCTTCTAAAGTAAAGCTTCTAGGTACGATGCAAAGTATCTTACCTTTCAACTATACTATTTATATTTGTTTATACTTAAAAATCAGTCTTCAATAAAATGCACATACTCATGCCTGATCATGACAATGAATCTTGAAATAAAAAGATAAAAATTGGCCTGCACTTGTAAGTCATCATTACCAAGTAAGATCCAGGAACAGCTTCACTGAAAGGATGAAACTAGAAGAGTCTGCAGTCTTCAAAGGGGAAACAATATGGCTATTTACAAACACTTTAAAAACACTAAGATCCTTCCTTTTTGATGTAGAGAAAGCTAACTTACCTGTTTGACCATAGACTGTTAAGTACAATCAAAGCATTTTGTGCCCTGTTCAACCCTGCCAAATAACAACAAATTAATAATACAAATATCAGAAGTGAAGAGATTCTTTGTTGGAAAATGTTTCTGCTAAGTTAACACAATAAATGGCGAAGAAGGTCTTGCACTTAAGTGCCTTTAAAGCACAACCACTAGTAAACCAGTAACTGCTACGAAATCTCAGATGAAAGTATGAGTAACACCACGTGTGACATCCAATATGCACTTTACATCACAAAGACTGTGGAAAGTCATAGGTAAGTTAAAAAGTTTAACTTATTCTGGGGTTATCTAAATCCAAGTTTTTAAGTCAATCATCTTTCTCTTAATGCTGACCATAATAAGAAACGTGTAGTAGTGTTCATCAGACAGACTGAAAATATGCACTTATTTGAACTGTACTGCTCTGCAGTTCAGATTGCTATCAGATGCACTGTATATACATGTCTATTATTGTCAAATGCAGTTTTGTGAGACAGTACATGGTAAAACGCTCCTGTGATCCAGACGACTTTTGCCAGAACGTAACAGACAAATTTCAGCGATGATTTTTAGAAAAAGTAAAAAGTTGTGCTATGGATATTTGTGGACAAATACCTTGGAAGAAAAGCTGATTGAATCTGCCTAAAGCAAGCAGCGTGGGGCTCTCCCCTGCTCTCCTGTTCAGCAACGAACTCAGCTAAGGGAGACCCATCACCAACCCCAGCTGCAGTATCTCCTTCTTGGGTGAGGCTTCTGTAGGGGACTGAGAAGGAAATAAAGAATGAAACTCAAGCATCTACCTTTGCCAAAAGGAAAATATAAATGGGGTTGAGGGAGGGAGAAAGGAGAGACAGAGATAGATAGATCATGGCAAATAGCAGATTGAATTCCCTCTGGCTCTGCTTCTTAATTAGGGGAAGACTAAGTAGAATATGAACAGATGGGAAACGAGCCAGTCCTCACTTAACACAGATCTATGAGCCACAAAGCCAGAACAGGGGTGATATCCTTCAGATACAGACAAAAACCCACCCAATTCTTACCCTCCAAAAGATAGAGGTTTTATGATCTAACAACCCTTTTACCATCATTTACAGCTACTACATAGCACTCCCATATTATGTCAGGAACCAGTGGAGCATGTATCTAGCTATACAATGTTGGAGCATTAGTCATAATAAGTTTTAAAAAATCACCTGGTTATATTATAGCTTCAGTGAGCACAAAACTCAAAGAAAAGAGGCCCACGGTGCCCTGTCCCCTTCAGATTTTCCCAGCCTTCTCCAGCTCCGCCACGGTGTGCCTGGGTCCTCCGGCACAATCAGCACATCTGTCAGCCACACGTACCCTGTCCCACTTAATAGCTTCACTTAGCAACTCCTGGCGAGCCTCCTGCTCCGAGTGTGCGTGTTCTGCCAATTCCCCATTCACTTCTCATTTGTGAAGTTTTAATCTTGTGCCTGCTGGTTTTTTTGGTCTCAGGAGAAAGAGAAGGTTTTGTACTTTTAAAGTGTGAATACTTTTATGAGGTCATTTAAAGACTACGCTAAATTACTTGTGTAATTACTTATACAACTGAAGACACATTTAACATGCCAAGCTCAGAGATATGTCTACTCAATAAATTTCTCTTTCACATACCTCCCCCTCTCTCCCAAACAGCTTCCCTCTGAGAAATCGCTGGCTGAAAGTCTCACTGCTCTTTCATAAATCAATATAAAACATATCACCTATAATGCACTGAGTACCAGGTAACCAGAAATACTCCTCCAGTCTTCAGTGCTGAGAGGCTACAAATCACAAAGAATTTGTCCTATACCACAGAATTAATTTATGATAAAATAATAAAAATACAGCTTTGAGTATAAATGGGTAAAAGCTACACCACTTCCTAGTATTTCATTTCCTAAAAAGTCCTTGACACAAAAAGTTAATCAGCACACCTGAATTACATGACATCATTTCACCCAAGAACAGCGTATTCTTTGGCAGACTAACTGAAGAATTATTTAGTTTTACTATAGTCCCACTCTCTTCCCTCAGAATCTCTTTCCCAAACTTTCAGCAATCTGTGCATTTCCTACAGTAAAAATATATTAGGTAAGGAAAAAATTGTGGTTTTTTTTTTTCCTCACAGGTGCTCTTAGGACCTGATCCACAATTCTTTTAAGTTCACAGGAGCTTTTTCTGGAGCCTTCATCAGAATTTCATAAACTAGAATCCAATGCAACCACTACCCATCAGAAGCCATTAAATTTCACCCAGCGATTCCTAAACGGAACTCCAATCTCTGCTTTTGGTCAAGGCACAACTTCCAGAAAGGTAGCCTTGATTTTTCCAACTTCAAAAGACACAGATTTGCCACTGCAGTTTTTCTAGTATTTAATCACTTGTACTGCTGAAAAGACAAGTCTAATTTTGAATTTGAATTCTTTCCTTTTCTGGTCATTTCTAGTTATTCTTTCCTAAAACATCTAGTATTGTTTTTCTGCGAAGATACTCACATACTACTTAATTCTTATTTTTCTAAGTGCAGCAGGTCAAATTCTGTTACTGCCGCCACAAAGCATTCTCTATGTCCATTACAGTCCTCGGACACCTTGTTTCTGTATTTTTTTCTATATGCACATTTTCAATATCCTTTTTTTTTAACATGACTAGCACCCAAAGTACACATGTTATTAGCTTCTGGTAGAAAATACACAGATGTTTAAAAAAGCTAGAGTTCTTTCTGGTATTATTTTATACCTTCCAATTTATTCACTCAAGGATGCAGTTACTCCTCATAGTCAGGAGCTCACACTAGTGCTAAATTCTTGTCCTCTTTGACCTCTTGTTCCTTCTTGGAGCTACTAACTCCCTGAATGTAGCCTTTCCCTCTGTAGTCTGCACTCCTTGTATCCATATAACTATTCAACTGACTGTACTAAAAGGCATCTCGTTTGGACAAGCTCAGAATGCCAGGCGATTAAAGTGGTTTTTGAACAAAATGCTTGTCTTTATCCCACTTTGCAATTTGGATGGATTTTGCATCTTCTGCAAATTTTCACTACATGAAATGTCAATTGCTCATTGACAATTAAGTTTTGATTGTTGCAATTTAATAACCTATTATTTAAATAATTTTTATTATAAAGTCCCACAATAATTATAATTTTAAAAATCAAAGTCACAAAATATCAAGCCAAATACTTTGTAAGAGGCATCATCAAGAGTCCTTAGAGGCGAGCTAAAACACCACCTAATGCTTTATCCTTTGGAAGTCTATTTTTACCTTGCACATTGTTCAATAAAAATAGCAGCCTACTGTAATTAAGTAGCACTAATGGTATTATCGATAATGCTAGTTATACCAACACCAGATATAAAAAAGAAGTAAAATGACTTCCAGAAGGACTCTGGTTGTTTCTAAGAGCAACAAGTTAAGCAGTTTGGAGCTATTTTTTTCCAACTGAAACCATTTTTGTGAGAAAGCACATGGAGCAGAGCCACGAAAGTACAAGAAAAGCTTTCCCTCCACCCCCTTCCATAATTGCTAGCTGTATTTATAACTGGTGAAGTATTGCCCTCCTCTTCAAAGATGAACCACTGGTGAGGCTCTTCAGCCTCTGCCCACTTTGCTTAAAATGTTCAGAGCACAGATATTTATCTTCACAGTGGGAGGCCAAGGATTAGCCACAGCCTCCAAGAGGGTAGAGAGATTTAAAGGTCAATTTAATTAGCTCACTGTAATCTCTTACACGTCTAATGTAAATGTCATTGTTTTCTAACTGCTACATTAGCAGACAAGATTAAATTTTTAGAAACTTTGAACATGTGAACTATGTGTTGGATACAAATACTTCATGTAACTAATCTAAAAAGAGAGCCTAACAAAAATTCCCATTGAGTCAGAGCTTTTCCTAAAAAAAGAGAAAAAGTGCAACAGGAACATTCTGGTGATAAAGCATGGAGAGCTTTAGAAGAATACTAATCTTTCAAACTGACTGGCTTAACATTTCTCATTGATTTAAATCTTTCCCATTTTGCAATGTCTGGACAAAGGCAAACAACAGGTTTGGGTACTGTGATCTCATCCAAAAGTCGTCGAATGCTTAAACAAGCTTCACAAGACCAACGTACCCTAAAGACAAATCAGATCACATCCCAGACTATTTAGGAGTGCCTCTGGGCAAGCGCTGCATAAATGAATAGGCAAAAACAAGTGCACAGATGATGGTCTGTGATGACTGAAATCATAGGTCAGTGGAAAAGCCTGGCAGTGGTTCCTCGCTGTCAGAGAATTACACACACACGGTCTGGCTGCTCTTCCGTGGCAGCAGTTACAGTGGTGCTGGCAGGCCCACGCACAGCTGCTCATGAAGACAAGCTTGCAGCTTCCCCAAACTTTTTTCCTTTTTACAAGACCTTGGGAATCATGGATATGGATGAATTAGACCTGGATTACTGATTAAGAAGTCTATCAGAGAGATATAGTGTCATACAACTGGACAGAGATGCTCCAAGTGTTTGTGCTGTCATGTGAAACAAGCAGCTCACTTCTGGGATAGTGGTCAGGACAGTGTTTTGCCATTGATTACTAGAAAGAAGAAAGGCAAAATGCTAGTGTTTCAATGTAACAAGAGAAGCACCCAACCCATAGATGTCTGGTTTTGTCATATGGGGAAGAGCAGGGAGGACTTTTGGATTTACTTTGTAAGCTGGCCCTGTGCATTCTACCATTGCCCTGAACGGGTTCATGTCTGAAAAAACAGATGAGGAAACATGATCACGAAACATTGATCTCCAACACTGACATGCATTTGAGAAGTCTGGCATGTAGCAAAGCATACCTGACTGGTAACATACACTTCAAGCACATTCAGTGGTATGACCTCTCCTTGCCTTTGGCAGCTGTATGGACAATACTGCACAATGATTTCTTGTCAGCTCAAAAGCAGTGCTCTCAAAAGGTGAATGTCATGGAGCCTCTAAAAGACAAAACCAGACCACCACCAGTCCTGTGGTGCACCCACCAAAAGTATCAAGTCCCTTCTATGATCTCATTAAGATGTGGCTGTACACACTCTGAACACCTATGAACATTTATAAGCAAATTGTAATCAATGAGCGATTACTGCAGTGAAAAACATTTAAAAAAGAAAGGCAAAACACCAACTCTTTTTTTTGCACTGAGCTATCCTTCCAAGAGAAAGGTTATAGGTTCCTTGACTTGGTCAAATGAGAGCTTAATGAATAAAACATTAGATTCTTCCCTAAATCAAGTTATTCTATTGATACTGCAGGTCTGGATTTGGAGCTGCCAGCTTAAGGCATGCACTTGCTTTGGAAAGAGTTAGGGCTCTTTTTCCGGAAGCTTCTCTCCTTCAGCACTGCAAAGCTTGGCCTGATGCCTCACTTTCCTCTGTAGGAGCTCAGGGAGCATCTGTCAGCCCATTGTTTTGATGGTGCCAGCACATGCTAAATTCCCTTTCTCTAGTTTGAATACCCAGTTGTGAACGACATTTAAGTTTAGGCAAGGAACTGCTGAAAGCAAGGCAAATTAAATGTTTTCTCTAGGGAAGACTATGAGAAACCGAAGGTTAAGATTTATGTTGCCATACATACTAAGGTTAAGTCCCACAGTCACTAAAATTCTTCTTTGGTCTCACACTTAAGGCGTCAAATCCTAAACATAATATTCAGATTGCAAACTTCGTGTTTTACATGCTGGAAAGACCACAAACGCCAGAGTTTTTGTTAGTACACCTGGCTCAACATCTTACCACCACTACTGCCTATGCCCATGTCAAACAAGACACCAGCCGATGGTGGTGCCGATGTCCATTTGGGATCCACAGACTTTATACTCTGCTACAGGTACTTCAGGTGACAGATGAGCTCAGAACTTTTCATGCACTGACAGACTCACCCTGCTAAAATGACCAGAATAGAATTTTTCTTTTCAAGACAGTTCTTGCTTCCAGGATTTTTTATGCATTTTATTAAACATTCAATGAAAAGATCATGTCTTAGGAAGAAGATCCAACTCCTAACATAGTTACTGCCAAGATATTTATTGCTGACCTTGTTGTCTGTAGTTTTGATGCTAAAGGTGGCTTGTTCCTTTCCAAATCAAGGGCCAACAAATGGAGGCACGAATTTCAGTGCAGAAGCACCACCAGGGAGCTCTGATTAATATTTGTTTGTCTGAAGAAAAGTATAATCTTGGATTGTAAAATAGTTTTTAAGCTCTTAACATGATGTCTTAGGATTGGATAAGACACAAGATGAGCAAAAATATTAACAGGTTGACAAGAATCTTGGTGATCTGAATTTTAGATACTTGAAAATGAAACTGAAGGCTGACTTCTAAAATATGAACCTAGCATTTGCATTATTTTCCTGATGTCTTATTAGAGTCTGGGCTTTAATTCCTTCTGTATAGAAAGCTGTGGGAGATATCTAAACATAAGGAGACAGCTACCTCAGGAGAAGTGAAAGATACTGAGTTCATATGGTTTGCTATTAGGGAATTAAAAGCAGGAATTCTCAATTTTCATTTTAGATTTCAATCTTTTATAAGGAAAAATGCACATAGAGAAATAATAAGCATCTCAGAATTCATAAAGAACTTCTAGCAGATGCTCTATAAATTATTTTTAATTTATTCTCCTGTACAGAGAGCCTCTATAGACTGCTCCTGCAGACAGCCAAAGTCAAAGCTAAGCATGTCTCCTATTACACTTAGTGCTAAAACTTCAAGGGAAATCAGTTGTGCTCTCCCCTGTCCCCAGCAGAAGGCTCATTAAGTACACTGGGACACTGGTGCCCTCTGGTATGAGCAACTGTATTTTATTGGGCAAGAACCCAGCCTCACTCTTTTGCCTAGCAGAATCCAGATGTAGGACTCAGCAATAACTTTAAGCAAAACCAGATGTGTTGAGCACAGTAAAGTTTTCCATTCCAGAGCAACAGCAGCAGAAGCATTTGTAACAGTAGTAGATTCTATTTTTCTGGAGTTTGTTGAGGAGCATTAAGCTAGCTGCTTGCCTGTTAATCTCTCATAATTTTGCCGTTTACAGAACCTATTCCTGTAACTCTTCTGTCAGAACTGTACTCTGGGATTTTTTACAATAAGAAATTATGTCAACCAAATTGAAAAGAAACTCCAAAGGTACAACAGCCACCCCACATATTTTGGAATAAAATAGGCCTTTCTGTTGAAAAACCTTTGCAAAACCAATGTCTAAAGCAGAGGGGTAACGCAGAAATTAAAAATGAATTTAGGACTGTAGTGAGGAATTTACTTTACGTCATGTTTTCTAATCAATTTTTTTTCTTTCCCGCTAGGAACAGTTAATGCTGTCAAGTATTTTCCTGTCATTGTTAGGAGGATCTTTACAGTTAAGGATTCTTCTTCAATGAAACAAGAATACACTAACAAAAATACAAGATCAAGATAATTTACCCTATCAAGGCAAAATCAGTCATTATTTAATGGTCTGGCTTGTGGAATTACTTTGACACTTAAAAAAATTATCTTCAATCTGAGATCCATATGTACTTACTTGTAACAGCCAACAGCAAAAGGAAAACAATGTTCCCTTTCTCTTTGGTAATTTACAGTCTGTGTAAGTGGGTAAAGTTTTTCTATTATTCAAATGCAATTTTGATTCATATTAATAATCACTTATGTTTCCCTCAGAAAAAACAGCCAGGCCATTTTTTAATTCAATGCAATGAATATCTCAGTAACATGTGGTCACCAAGAAGGAAGACTGGGGTCTAACAGAAGAGTTTTTTGACATAAGAACAAAGTTTCTTAACCTAGATTGAAGACTTAATTTAGCATAGTAAGTTTCTATAGGCAATCTTTGAATAAAACTGAAGATTTTATTAACTTCATACTGTATTTTCCACACTGCTGTCCATAATAAAGAATGAATCACCAAAAAACCTTACTCAGTATTAGCAACCACACAAGTATCTTCATGAAACTTTAATCCTAGTTCACTACAAAACTAAATGTCTCCTGGAGATGCCCAGCTAGCTATGAAAGACAGATAGATGTAAGGACATATTAGCAAAGATTCCTCAAAAAAAAAAAAGGGGATGGTTTTCATCATGTGAAGGGAGGGAGTCCATTCTAGGAATTGTAATTGGCATTACTAGAAATGGCTTCCTGTAAGGCATGAACCATACACAACTTAGGGAATTCCCCTGACTCTGAAGTCAGACTACTTGTAGGAATAAAACTGTACTTTGTGAGATTTAAATCTCTGTTCAGGGATAAGAGGAGATCTCTGTAAGAGATGATTCCAGTATTAACCATTACATATGTGAACTTAGCCTATGTGCTAAGCAGTCCACAAAACTACTGTACAAAGCAAACACTTTGTCAAGAATTAAAAATAGTATAGCCTTAGAGCATATCAAATTCTTTTCATGAGGTAGGAGATTTTTTAGTCTTTCCTTATGAGTAAGCACTATCTGCCCTCTGGAACAACTCATCAAGTAAATCTGCAGAACATTCTGATAACAAAAACGTTTAAAATAAATGTTCTTCCTGATTTAAACTGATGTGTCTGACTAATGAACAAGGTAATCGGGTTTATTTATATAAACCAATCCTATCTTGCTCAATAATGGGAATGACATTGTTCACAACTGATTAGGACTCCCTTCCTGAAAATCATTATAGAAGAAAAACTACCCAGAGAAAGCAATTTGCTCTCTCTTCCATAAGCTTTCCCTCAGTTCAATACTGCATGGGCTTTTTCCAATTCATGTTTGGCTCCAAGTATAAGACAATAATTTTAATGAACATTCATTGGAACAAATTCCTTGAAGACAAAGATTATCTGGAAAAAAGTGTGTGTGTGTGTGTATATATATATACACGCAGTGAGTCTCCATTTGTCAAATTAGATACCCTTTTTAAATTACAAATACATCATTAAAATGAAAGCAACTTCTACTTTTAATAGGGATAATCCCTATCTTGCACATGGGGTGACTTGAATTTTCATTTATGTCTATTTATGTAAGAATAATTTAAATTGGAAAGTGTGTTCAAAACACATTACTACTTTAAGCATTAAAAACAAAATAATTACCAGAACAGTGCAGTAGAAAAAAATTCAGAGTAATAAACTGCTTGTGTTGAAGAAAAAAGAGAATAATGAATGCAGATATTGCCTTCCCTTAGGTCAAAATTAATATTAACTATCACAGAATCACAGAGTATTAGGAGTTGGAAGGGACCTCGAAAGATCATCCAGTCCAACCCGCCTGCCAGAGCAGGACCACCTAGACTAGGTCACACCGGAATGCATCCAGGTTGGCCTTGAATGTCTTCAGAG
>NW_010162750.1:0-1194 GCF_000695765.1 Mesitornis unicolor | reverse complement strand
TATTCTGTGATTCTGTGATTCTGTGAATATTGGTCAAGGGGCAGGGTGTCAGGAGGCAAGGTATCGCTTCCACCCCTTGATTCTTTCAAATGGTCACTTGACATGGAGTTATATGCTAGGTTGTTACTTTGACAGATTGTTACTTATATAATAAGTTAGGTGAGGTTGGTGTTCTGACACCTGCAGGCTTTAAGTTACATAGTCAGAGGTTGAAAGCTGATGCATCATGAGTTGGGTACCATAGAATCACCTCTATCAAGTATCAGTTGTGCTGATATCTGGGAGGTGATTACTATGGTATCTTCTTAATTGCTACAAGAGAGGCTGTGAAACAGAATACAACCATCATCTGCTTATATCTAGTGGCTCCAACCCGGGTCAGGGAGTGGCTTGACCATGACTGGGAAAATGCTTTACAACACAGTCTGCAATCCCATCCACTGTGATTTTGATACAAAACAAAACATAAACAATTAAAATAAACAATATAATTACAAAAGGTACAACCAAAATCTTTTGACAACTACCCTGAGATCTGAGAACCAAGAGGTAAGCCATGACCATAATTCTCCAACTCCCCAATCAATAATTTCAGTTGCCATCTTATGCAAGGGCTTTAGTTCCTGGATTTTCTTAAATATGTAGATTTTGGTTGACATAGACACAGCAAGTAGTATTTGCTAACGCGCAAATGTCACCTTGTGTGGCCAGCAAGTACTCTAAGGCTAGTGGTTTTGAACGGTAGCATATGATACTTGAGCAACTTCTTGCTGCAGTGATTGGATGGCATCGGTTGTTACGTTTTTTTGTATTTTCCAGGGTAGCAAAGAGATTGATGATCACTTTCTCCAGCTCAGAGACCCCTATCCAAGGAAGGAGGGTCCAGGCAAACTGGCAAAATCTGGATCCTCGTTCTACCTAAGGGTTAATACCACACCGATGTCGCAGGGCGTTTTTGTGGACATTGGTCACATAGATGTTTTCGTCAACATGCATCCCAGGGACTATTAGTCTGGATGTGCAGGTCCCCTCTCGCTCCATGGGAGAGTTTTCATGGCACAGCTGCCACGCAGCCAATATAGGCTGGGGGTATCTATTGTGTTAAGGTTACAGCAGTGAATGGCGTCTTTCAGGAAGTTTTCAGCACTGGCATGGTAGGTTTGCATGGTTGTCGTGGTTTAGGCCCAGTGCATA
>NW_010162749.1:0-6206 GCF_000695765.1 Mesitornis unicolor | reverse complement strand
CACCCCCAGATGGTCTTTATGGAAATATGGTAAGACCCTAAATATATGCATAAAGTTAACACTCACTTCTTACAACTTCATTTCCAGTCTTCTGTAGATCCACAGAAGAGCAAAAAGTAATGAAACAGGAAAGCCTTTCAAATTAAAAACATTGCTGTTATGTAACTTAACATATCTTTTCACCTCACCATAATTCCACCATGTGAAACATAGCAAAGATGTATGACTAAAAATTCCAACCTCATGTAACTTAGTGTTATGAGAAAATATTTGAGTTTTCTCTTAGGCAATCTAGAAGTAATTCTCACAATGAAGGTATTGCTAAACTAGTACTGAAGTATGTGAAAGGCAAAAAACTTCACAAGAGATAAAAGAACAACAAGAAATTTAATTTACAAAACACTTCCTGCAAATTAAACTAAATGTTAGAAGTGTTTGGGCAATAAAACTGTCTTCAGGTAAAACATTCTGCTAGAGTTACTCATCTAAGAAGCAGAGTTAATCTTACCAGGAGATTTTAAAGATTAAGAAAGGCTTAAGAGGTTGTTCCAGAGCTTTAACAGGGAAAAGTTTAAAAATGTCTAATGTTTTTGCATTACATTTTTCTAAAAAGTCCTAATGCTATTGATGATTGAATCTAAATATTACCAAAACCTTCTAATACCTCAAATCTAAATTTTGTGCATTTATGACAAAAAAAGGGACAAATTATTTTCATGCTGCTGAAGTAAATATATTAATTAACTCACCAAATATTTGGGATTCATTTTCTGCCAAAATCTGAGGAGACTGAAACTGGTCATCTGCTGGTTTACCCTTCAGGAAGAGGAATATTAGAAGTTTAAATCTGTTTGTCCCTTTTACTCATCTTTAGTTGTCCTTTTGAGTACAGTTAGAAACAAAACACTAGGCTGGATAGATCTTTGTCTCGAATTAGTTTGACTATTCATGTTTCTTTATGTTCCTTCCATGTTTTGCATTATATCAACTGAAGCAAGGTTTTGTAGGGACAGATGATGTACTTGGAGCAGCAGATGTAGAAGTTTGAACAAACTTGGGGTACACAAGACCTTCTACAGAAGCTTGCAAAAATCTTTGAATACTCAAATGTTTCTTCAGATGCAAAACACTTCAAAGTAAATATAGTTTAAGAACAACTGTTCTAAGTTGAAGTCAGATAGAAGAATGGTTAGTAGTTGAAACTGAGGGATAAGTTAAGAAAGGAAGAGAAAGAAACTAGATAAAACATTAGTGAGCTAGATGGAATTTATTAAAATACTTTTTTCCAATGTAAATGGTAGGTTCACCTGCCCCAGGTTAGACATTTAGTTATTCTGATATCTCTTATAAGCACTTCTGGATGGCAATACACCAACCTATGTTAGAATGAGATGAAAGTCCATCTGATTAGATATACCTAACTTTTAAACTGGAAATTGAAATGCCTCTTTTAAAGTGTGCACCTTATTCAGTATTCTCAATTCCTTCCTTCTTGCAAGAGACCTCAAAAGAAACAGAGTGGCAAAGAAACGATTTCTCTGTCCTTTTTCAGTTTTAACATTAAAAAGAAATTTTATTCAGAAAGCAAAAAAATTCCCCAAAGCAATTAAAAGGTGGAAAATAATCCTTTTCTTATATCAGGATAGTCTCTATTCCTAACATAAAGTAGCTAATTAAAAATATTTAAGAAAACAAGATTTTTACTTTACAGAAGAAGACCTGAAAACTAGAAATTTGGTATCATCAGCAAGCTCCTGGGTTACTGGTTCCTAGAGAATGAGTACAGCTCTCTTTTACAATTCATTTCCTAAGAGAGCTTTTTACTGTGACACATATTTTCCATGCTGAACTTTAAGGCACTGTTAAAACAGAAGAGAGTTTCAGATTTGCTAGGGCTTTACAAAAGAGACAGTATAGCCTCATGAGTAGCAGGGCCCTGGCCAGGATCACCATATGTAGGTTCAGCTGCTGAAGCTTCTTTCTCTAACCCTTATAAATAATTTTAAGTCAGAAATAAATTTTGTTATCTGTAAATAGATGCTAGAGATTCTGACCTCTTTTTAGTACGTGGAACAACTCTGTAACAGCAATAATAATTCTTGCTTGTAACGGTACTGCAAAAATTATAGGCCATATTTTCATTCCAGGGTATGAATGTTTTTGATGTCCCTGACAACAGAAGTGTGTAAGGATAATTTACTTCCTATATGAATAAAAAGTACTAATACAAAGTATTTCTTTTCCTAGGCAGCACACTGGATGTCCTAGCTATCAGAAAACTGACCTAGTTGATTGACATGTAAGTAATGTTTTTCTGACAGTCACTATTTTATATAGGGAGACCTTGAACATTATTTGAATTATCATTTGAGAATCTGCTTTTGATAAAATTGGCATCATGTTCAAAAACTCTGTTGTGGATAAGAATAAATATTCTAGTTTCAAACAAATTTTCTGGTATAACATATTATTAGTTCTTATGAATCTGAAAAAAAAAAAAAATCTGGAATTTTTTTTGCAAATTGTTTGAACCAGATAAGCATATTCATTTGCAGGATATTTCAGATTCAACCTTAAAATTCCAAGAGCCTTAAAAGTCTTAGGAATAATGTAGCTGGCAGGATTTTCATTAATATATTGAGGGGGAAAGTGTCAAAACGTAACTCCTGTTCTTGGAGTGATCTTCCCCAGTTCTTTCTGTCTTTAAAACACATGTAAATGTCGTACCTTCAATAGTATTTACAGGAGATGGCAGCAAATTTGTTGCCATTAAGACATATGATGTCCATACTTCTAGGTCACAAAAGGCAAAGCCAAGAAATATAAACAAGTAATTTTCCTCCTCACTTTACACCTTGAGTCAGTTTAGTGAATACTTTGAGGAGAAAAGAGAAAAGAGAAACACTCAGGCATGTTGGCAAATGATTCAGACATCCTTAAACACCTGAGACTTACATTTAATTTCCAAAGTTTGTCACTCAGAAATTTTAATTACAATGTTAGGAAATTAGCACTTTGTGTATTGTAACATAATTCCCCATAGCACTCTGAAACTATATCCTGCCATTGATCTGGTCTGCACATGTAGTGATGGCAGAATATATTATTAAATAAGAAGAGAATATTTAATTGTTTACACAGTGAACAGCACATTTTTAATGCCACAACAATACAAATAGTTATGATAAAATTGTAGTTAGAGAAGCAGTCACTTAGAAAAAAATCAGTCTTGTTCAAAACAGGATGGACATAATTTTTCAGAAGTTTATTAAGAAAAACATTACATGGAATTTAAAAATAAAATATTTTTGGAAAATTAAGATAGTTATGATCAAATGTATCACTCAATGCAACTTATTTAAATTAAATATTCTTATATTAAGATGTGAATCTAAGGGACTTTTTACACAATACTGCAGGCCTTCATATATTCTTAGCCTTGTGCAAAGAGACAGAACTTAAAACTATTTCTTGTAAGTTGTCAGGTAGATATGATATTCTAATAATCGCCAAAATCACCAAAAAACAGCAAAAGGGAAGCATGTTTTCATTAATCCTGCTCCTACAATTCAAAGCACATCTGCAAAATGGTGGTATTATTTAACACCTCATACAGTCTAAACTTTTGTGTTTTTTGCTTTTGGTGTTTTGTCTATATTCCTGAAAAGGGTTGTAAAAAACAAGAGAGGCAAGACTACAGAAAAAGTATAAGAAACTTGCTCGCTGCAGTATTTAATGCAGCTATGAAATGAAAGCTATGAGAAAATGATGAAAGACATTAAATGCTCTCACGTTGTGTAACAACTGTGGGAAGTCAAAGATCTTACTGCTGGAAACACATACATCTGAACTACAGCAACACTTCAATGCTGCTGCAATCCATTTCCTTCATCTTGTTTCACTCCGCATTGGACAAACTAGTTATAACCTTTTTTTATGTTGCGTGAGGCATCACATTAAAATTCAATTATGTGTTTGTGAGTTCAATTTTTAAAAAGACCTATGGTTTAATGCTGCCTAGAGCAGGCTGACAGACATGTAGGTGGAGAATATGTGAGAGGAAAGATGAACGCAACATACTCACACACAGAAACACACATGCAAAAGTATATCTGAAGTATGAACAGTATTTATTTTTGTTTCTAAACAGCTATTTTAGATAGCAGGTGACAAAAAGAGACTGTACTGCTGAGGAAACACTTTATTATGGATTCTGTTTCCTATGTTTTGTAGTCTTTACTATTTGCATCTTTAAATCTAATTCTAATGAACTGAAATGAAAATAGAGTTCTCAAAAATATGTACAGCAATGGATGAAAGAAATTTCAAGAATATGATTAGTTCTTAACTTTGTAATATGCTTATCCTGTCTCTCATCCTCTCCACCTGAAAATAAATATTATTATTATTGTTGTTGTTGTTGTTATTATTAAGTTTTAAATAAAGTTTAGTGTAATTGCGTTTTATAGTCTTTACTGATGAGAAAAAAATCCACTTCTTCCTTCTCTTCTTCAAAACTGACTAGCTAGGTGTATTCAGAGATAAGTTACAATATGTTATATATATATTCATAAAACATGTAATAAAGATGTATGTGTAGCTTTTAAACAAGAAGAAATGTCAGATTTTGCACCTGGAATAGTGTAATCCTGGATGTAAAATGTTTAAATTAAATGACATCAGATTTACTTAAGTTAATGTAACCCATTGATGTTGAAATCAACTATGCAATATTACTTTCAAATTCTTCAACACTTGTATTTACCATGGACATCTCTAAAAAGCATAGTATGTTCATATTTTAAAGTATATCTTTGGAGAAAAGGGTAACAAAATTGAAATTATACCCTTTACATTTAAGTGTTAGAAAAGAAGACCTTCTAAAAATACATCTTAACTGCTATATTTCATTTTGCATTTGATTATGAGAAAAATAAATGTAGCAAAATATTAAGGAAATAAAAAGCTAATAATATTTTAAAGAAAGAGACAAAGAAAGATGACAAAAAAATGGGCTAAGTTCTAAATAATTCTTCTAAGATTTCATTGCAGTTAAAATGAGAGTACTCACTGAAATTTGCCTAAATTTCCTCCACATTAAGCACAGACACAGTCCTGTAAGGAAGGTTATTCATCATACAGCTAGCTATGAGCACCTGAGTTAAAACAGTACTCACTGGGATGGCTTCAAGAATCAGAGCTGTAGATCTGACTCTTGCCAAACTGTATTGTCATTATGTTTTGCCCCATGGAAGAATAAAACGCCCTTCTACCTTTCCTGGATACTCAGCTTTTAAAATTTTAAAATGAAAAAATTACAAATGTGGCCATGTAGATAAGTAGGCAATATTAATTTCAGCATTTCTTTTCTTTTTGGCAGACAGGGAAGAGGAAAGTCAATTAATAATTAATGATTACATATGTCAAAAAAGGATTTTAGTGTAGGAAAAAAAATCACAGTGGAAAGGGCTTTACTGGAAAGTGGCAAGGAACATTTTTCTTTTTATAAAGGAAACAGAGGTTCTGTAGTGAGAAAATGTCACTTAGATTTGTACTTTCCAACCTGGGGACTAGTGCTTTGGCAAACAGACTACCTGCACAGCAAGAAATATTGCAAACAGAGCCATCAGCAAAAAGCAGTTCTTAATTATCCTGATTTCACAGTAAAGCCATAAAATTTTACTTGGTATTTTAAAAATCTGTTTTATTTTACTAATTCTTTTAACTTTTTTTTTTTTTTGCAGGATTCAACATTCTGCCAAAAGCTTACATTTCATAAATGATATTTCCACTTTTCTGCTTTACAGGCAGAAATCATAAAGCACTTAGTATTTCCTCTTTTCTATAATTTCTGACTCCTTTCTATACCTTTAGTGACATTGTGCAAGAGATAGGGAATTAATTCTTGTACTGCCTCACCTCCCATAAAGTAAAATTAATTTGAATTGTTCTTGCTTGCATTAGGATTGAATTTCATTGCTAATTGCTAATATTTACTTCCAGAGAATGGAAGCAGGCCTTCCCTCTTTTTTAATTCCCTGTACATTATGAAAGAGGCAAATTACTTACAACTATCATTATTTTTGGGAAGGTACTTTGTTTTAACTATTCAACGATTCTATCTATAACTAAAGCAGATGAAAAATTGTGAAATAGCATTGGATGAAAGAGGGTGGTAGACCGAACAATTTTTCTTCTGGTTATTA
>NW_010162748.1:46102-54665 GCF_000695765.1 Mesitornis unicolor | reverse complement strand
CTCCTGAGATTCTGTGATTCTGTGATTCTGGTTCCTTAGAAGTCATTGGGTGGCAGAATGGAGCTGGTGTCACAGCCAGGCTCTGGCCGAAAGTGACCAAGTAAATTCTCCAAGGAGGAGGAGGCTCTGTCCCTGGGAAGTGAGGACCTGCCGGAGGCAGCATCTCCTGGGCAGCCCTGCTCATCTGTGCACCCTAGCATCCTTCCTGGGAGCAGCATATACTGCAAATACTGGGGCTTGTATTTTCAGGAATCTCAGAGTCTTTATCCCAGGTATGTGAGACAGCAGCTGTAGCTGTTGCACTAAATACTCCATAGAAGGACAGGACCCAGCACACTTGCAGCAGCAGCAGCTTCCTTCTGCTGAAGCTGAGGTTTGCTAAGAGTGGTGGCAGTCAGTAGCAGAAGCCAGGATCATTTTGTCACCTTGCAGCCTGTAAATCTTCAGTAGGTGATGTTGTTTTGCAGCTGAATTGTCTGAAATCCTCCTGTCCTTTGCTCTGCTGAGAACTGGATTAGCTACCTCTTTGCAGGTAACTTTTGGCTGGTGTTACACAGACGTGTGGTAATGTGATCAGACAAGTTTTCTCCAGGGTGACAAAATCAGATGACATTTTTGTTCACAAGACTGTATGGGATCTTCACACCTTAGAGCATGTATTAGGAAAAGGGAAAAACAAGCCTTGTGTTTTCTTCTTAGCTGTTTCTACTTCCGTAATATTTTTTATCTTTACCTCCTTGTGATTTCTCCCTCCCCTTCTTTATTATGATCTTCAGTCTGATTATCTTCTTAGATAACCATTTTAAATATATGATTAAGTAGAAATTTTCCTGCAAAAAAACCAAAACACCAAAAACCAGACAAGATGACAATCAAACTACCTGGCTAAGCATTTCCCAAGGTTACCCCCTTGGTTGTCAGTTTAGTTTCATCTAAGTGTTATTTGCAGGAGCTGCTATGTACGTAGGTTGTCAGCATTTGTGGAAGAGGAGAGGAGCGCTGTTGCTCAAAGCCAATCTATTGGGCAACGTGTTGAAAAACTACCACGAAACATCTATTTACTTCTCATCCGGGAAAGTCACTCAAAAAGCTGGCAAGTTTACAAAGATGAGAAGGAGGGGGCTACTGCAAATATCCAAAAAGAAGCTTGCTGCTTATATGAGACAAAAGAGAACCAGCTGGGAAGCTGGAGCTTGAAGGATGCGAGTGGCAGATCTAATTGATGTAGCATTGCAAAAGCCGAGTGCGTGACCAAACAATGGCTCATGTCTTGGTCGATGTCAGAAGAGCTGCATCAGTCTTAGCACCAGTGGGAAATATGTAGCTAATTTCTTTTGTTGTGGGACTGGTTCAAAACCTACAGAAGGCTGGCCTTTCAATACAGAGAAAATGGCATTATTTTTTAGGGCAGCAGGGTGTAGCAGACAGCTTAGTGGTGTCTGCACAGGTTATCCAAGCATTGCCAGTACAATAAATCACTATCATGCCCTCTGAACTGGATAACCTTTATCTCAGATATGCTTTTTCTAAACAATATTGCGGGATGAAACAAAAACAAAACTCTGCATTCACTTCTCTCTACCGACTGATTCTCTTACATGCCCAGACAGGTGAAGCAGTGCTTAGCAAGCTGGCTGCACTTTGTGATTTGCTGTGCTTATCCAGGACCAGAGAAAACATGGACAGTTTTGACTGCAAGGGTCAGTTGCGTATTTCTGAGAATACTGCTTCTGTTTTAAAATGCAACCTATCCAAGTGGGTCAAGCAAAAACAATTTGGTGGGGCAAATAATTTGCAGATACATCTGTGATTAGAACTTACTCACTGTAATTTAAAGTTCTGAATAAAGTGTGTGGGGGCTACTTTGGAATCACATACATGAATACTTCGGAAGATCTTCAATGTCAAAAATACTTCTGATATGATGCTGTTGTGCTATTGTTGTTCTTGTGAAATGTTTGCATGTATACTAAAATACTTGTTAAAAATTCAAAATGTGATCAAGTGTCACAAATTAATAACATCCTGCAAACTTTTGCTTCTCACTTAGTCACCTTCATTTATTCTTTTTTCTAAAGTAGCAAGCTCTTCTTTGTTATTTGTAATAAAACCCACAAAACTCCAGTAATATTTAGCCCTTCTGAATAATCTACCCACATAAAAGGGGAATTTTTCTTGTGGTTTTTGCTTAGTTTTTGATAGTCAGCTTGTTTTGGTTAAGCACCTTCATGAGTTTTTTCTTTTAAGTCTGAGGCTTTTTCATGAGCTTGCAGGTGGTTTAGAAAACACAGTTCTCTGCTTTCAACTTTCTTTTTCTGGTCTATGATAAAAGAGACTCTAGAATATTTTCTAACTAGCTTTCATGTAACTAAGAGGAGGCTTGTGTGAAAAATAAAGAACATCAAAGGCAAGAGGAAGTTAACTCAGGTGCATCATTGGCAGATTGTCTTAAATGTGGAAATTCCAGGCTATGCTACCAGTTGAAAATACTGTTTTGTTTTCCCCTATTTTCCTTAAAATAAATAAATGAAACTACTTAAGCTCTGGAAGTGTTGTCATGATGTTAAACTGACCTGCAGTCTGAGGAAGTTAATTTGGGCATAGGGGTCAAATGAGCTGCAAATTCTGAGATTTATCATCCTACCAAAAATGTGCATATTTTGGGAAGAAAGCTAGAGCAAGTGCATGCACCCTTCAAAAGCTCCACAGGAACTGCTCTGGTGCCTTGTTTGTTGATTTGTTTACTGTGCTGCTTAGTGTCTGCTTTTGTGCACTTGCACTTTTGTGCACTTGCATTTTTGTGTACCCTGGAGATATATCTGACTTTCACTAACACTGAAGTTATGCTTATTAGCACACAGAATTTTTTATATAGGAAGGAAAAGTCCTGGCAAAAGCGTATAAACTTTGATCAAGCTAGGACTGCATTCCCACTCCCAAAGTCCTCATCCCTGAGCCAAATTAAAGTGACCTGCTTGGAAAGTGAGCTATGGTCTTCAGGGCATGATAATGTAACAAAGTCATTTAGACAGTCCTTGGCTTTCCCAGGACCTCTGTCCTCCCACCCCCAGCACTCAGAAGGGGATCAGCTTTCAGGGTGACACTGCTTCGGCGCCTCCTGCATGAAGGAGTAGGGGAAGTGAGGTTAGTGGATTTCAGTGCTCGCTGATCTGTGCAAGTATCCTGTCCTGCTTGGTTGATCTTATCCTACCCTCCTCTGCAGAATTGTTTGAAGTTTGCTCCTTCCTTAGCTAGAAAGTGCTGTCCAGAGTGCAGCTGGAGCAGATCAGGCCTGTGGACACCTGCCACTCACCCAGCACTGTGGCAAGTCCTGCATTCGCCTATGCGACTTATCTGATAAAAGATGAAGTTTGCTCTGGTCCCATTGCAGATATCCTTGTGCTACAGCCATTTGCAGTAACTTTAACTGAAACAGTGGAAGATGTTGCAGGGGTCAAACTAAATCAATAGTGTGTGCTGCCTTACACACGGGTAACATCTCCAGAGCCTGGATAACTCCAAGCAGCGAATGCTCTGTTTTTGCAAACACTGGGCTCAGTCATGGAGGGTTTTTTTTCTGCTGAACTAAGCTAAAATATGGCACTTCTCCCTGTGCCCCTCCTGCACTCCCAAGTGCCATCAGAAGAACTGGTGTATTGGCACCTTGCTCCAGGATTAAGATAGCTGTGCTTGGTGGTGGCAGATGCCCATCAGCAGCTTGCTGCTGTGTCAAATTAAAATGCCTCCAGGCAAATATAAGAGATATCTATAAAAGAAAGCAGCTGCAATAAGAAGTGTACATTGCTTTTTCAAGTATTAGAAGAATGTCAAAGAGTTGAAGCACTTGTCCTTTTTACAAATTAGCCTAAAAAGTATTTTCTGGCAAGATTCTTATTGCAGCCCTTTGCTTCATAGTTTATAGAGCCCTGAGATGCTGGCTGGCATTTTACCATGGTCATGAGATCTGACTTGTCCTTCCTAATCCAGTGCTCAAGGACAAGAACGTAAGATTTCTTGGTTTCATAGATCACTGGAAGAAAAAAGGTACTTTGCTTTGAAAAATAAAGGGAGGTGTGGTCTTTTGGGAGCTGCTTTGGGGGTGCTGTATATTTGCAGATGTACAGCTAGGAGGAATTTCCCTTCTCTGTAGTTAGTAGGATAGTAAACTTTCAAATGACCTGTATTAATAAAGTCTCAAAGCTGTTTGTTAGGAAAAAAAATTCCATTGATCACAATCTTCAAAGACAGGAAATTCAAAGATTATGACTGGCTCTGTTCTTGAATGAATCTGCTGTTGAAAGTTTGAAGCATAGTGCAATTCTAGCTCTCATGTTTTAATACTTCATACTAGGGGCTAACTCACTTTCTTTAATCGCAGGGAGGGAAATCTTACTTTTTCGAGAAGTGCATTTGGAGTTTCTGGATCCTTGGCTTGTCCACATCAAAGAACATCTGTAGCAGAGGAAAAGAGATGCTGTCTGCTTTGTGTCTTCAGAAGAAGACAGTAAAAGTTGACCAAATCTAAGTCACTGTCATGGTTTAGGGCTGGGCTGGCTACAAAATGCTGGACAGACGCTCTCTATTAACCCCTCTCCCCTCCCCAGAAGGGAAGAGAAAAGAGAATAAGGGAGAGAGACTTTACAGGTTGGAAAAATAAACTAACAGATTTAATGAAACAATAATATTAATACTACAGGATAATATTGTAAATAGGAAAATAATGAAATATATACAGATATGTACAAATATCCAAAAACCAAATATAAAATATAAAACCAAAACCAATATAAAATCCTGCCCCCACCCTCCCCCAATGACGTATATGTCACCAGAGGCCCTGTGGAGCAGGGCACTGGAAAAATCCCAGTCTCGACTCAGCAGCAGGTGGGAGCAGGATGCAGGAACACATGAATCAGGATCAGAGGCAGATGAACTAGCAGGGTTCTGCTCGGACTTTGGCCATTGCAGGATCAAGATGGAAGGAAGGGTCCAAGACGGAAGGGCTCCAAGATGGAAGGGAATTAGACCCTCATGGTTCCTCAGCTTTATACTGAGTATGACTTATGTGGGATGGAATACCTAGTTGGTCACTTTTGGGTCCGCTCCTCTCCATAGGTGCAGACATGGCACCCATGATGAGACAATGGCCTTGAGATTATCAGTTGTAGCAGCACATACTGGAAAAACATGCTGCTAGATTCAGCAAGTTCAGCAACTTAAAAGAGACTGAGCTGAAAAGTAAAATCACTAAATAGAAAATTAGTTCTATTTAGCTCAAAGCAGGACAGTCACAAAGCATGCCTAGCATTTCTGAGAGCTGATCCTCAAGTGTTTATTCTTATGGGTACATTCTACTACTGTAGTACTAATTAATTAATTAATTAGGTAGTACAGTATTAGTAAGTATGTGATTAGAAGCATCCAAGTCTTTCAATTGTGAAGCCTGTAACAGTTTGTTATAGCCTTTCTCTTAAAGGATTTGGTTGGTTCTTCTTCTGTATGCTTTTAGAGAAAGTTGATGCTGTCAAATTTTAGTCACTGGAAGTTAGAAGTTAGGTTAAATAGTTACATTAATGGAGTTTCCAAAGCACCTGAGCTTTTTAGATTTATTTTTTTTCAGACTGCATGGAGATTTCCTGCAGACCCATATTAAATGCACAGAGCCAAGGTTACCATGTACTCAAAAAAGGACTGAGGGCAAAAAGAAGCCAAGTTTTGTAGAGCAGTGAGAGAAAACTTAGGCAATGTTAAAGGGAATCCTTCAAAAGGCTGAAGTGCTACCCAAATGAAGAAAATGAAAAGGATCACAAAACCTGGCAGATTAAATGTATAAATATAACTGAACTATCAAAAAAAGTGTTTGAGGAACAGCTAACAGAAGTAATAAATCTTTCTTCAAATTCATCAAGAACAGGAAGCTTGCCAGAGAGTTTGTAGGGCCAATAGATGACACAAGTATCAGAAGACCACTTAGGTAAGACAAAGCTGTTGCACACCAAGTAAATAAAGTCTTTTCAGAGCAGAAGGAGCCAGGTAGATTCCCATCTTGGACATTTTCTTTGTGAGGAGCTCATCAGAAATTTGGCTCAAAATGGAACTGGCTTAAAAAATTATAGAGCAGTAAATGAACAGTAACACAGCACTAGGAGCAGGTGGTATTAATTTAAGAGTTTTAGAGAAATTTAGGGTTGAAATGTCTGAAAGATTAACATTGATGTGTAACTCCTTCCTTTACACTTCTTTGATAGCTGCTAAATGTGACACCAGATGTTAAAATTCATTCCAGCTGTGGTGCTGGAGAGCTATGGCCATGTGAGAATTATGTCTGTAGTAGGAAAACTGGCAGAAAAGGTAAAAAAAAATGGAAATAGTGAACACATAGATAAATATCATGTGTTTGGAAAGAGTTAATAGTAGCCTGTGTAAAGGGAAGTGCTACCTCACTAACCTATTTGTACTTTGAAGTGGTTTGCCAAAGCAAGTTAGCTATGAGAGACCATTTGATATGGACTGCCTAGGTTTCTGAAAGGCTTTTGGCAACATTTCTTCACCAAAGGCTTTTAAGTACATTAGATAAACAGTCTAGGTGTACCAGAGAAGGCACAGATAAATAATAAGCTGAAAGGTAGAAACATAGGGGGAGGAACGGTTAGCTTTCATGTTGGAGCAGGAACAGCAATGGCATTTCATGAGAGTCTGTACTAGAATCTCGGATGTCCGTGTTCAGTGGTACTCATGACCATCCTTAATAAAATAACGAGCACAAGTGGGAAGAGGGTATTCGGTTATGTACAGTCCTGACCTGACTTAGTACTGCTACTTCTACTATGTTAGATTGGGAGGCAGCTCTTCTCTGTTGCATCTCTAGGGAGTTTTAACTGCTGACATGTTTCTAAATTAGATGTGTAAAGGACAGGTGTTATGAACTTCCACTAAGCTTCTCCACATAAACTTTTGAATGTTGGGTGCCTCAGAGTTGAACAGTGGACACTCACGCCTCTAAAAAAGGCTCCTTGAATCTCTCTATAATGCTTTCTTGAGATGAGTGGTGTAGCTATGTCTTCATCTGTGGATCACTGACAAATGTATTGAAGCTTGAAATGAAGAGACACTCTACAGGTTTCTGATGTCAGTGCACGCCACACCACTACTTCAGCAGTCTGGTGGAATAATTTTAGGCTACTTCACAGGACCATGCATACATATGAATGTGTACTTTTACATTAGTTAAACAAAATTAGTTGATAACAAAAGATTTTATGGAGCTCTGAGTGGACAATTAAGTGAGACCTGAAGACAAAGGCAGAGGAAACAACCAATCTGGCTATGTGAGTGCTTGATTTGTTCTCTATATTAGAAAGTTCCCTGCGTCTCTTGTGTTTAATAGTGAATACTGGCTCATGCCCATGTGGTACCCACCACCGTGCTTTCCTGTGGGGACTTCAGTAGCTAAATCTGTGTTTTCATTTCTCCAAGGAATCTGCTTGGCTCATCCTAGGTGTCTACAATGTCAGTTTGACTTGCTTTTTGCTTGATTCAGAGTTTCTGGTTCTGCTCTTAATCTTTGCTAGTGGGATAGTTTGCTGTGGGATCTCTCCAGGTGGAAAGTATGGACTCACCATGGTGAATCTCAGCATCATACAGTGAAAATGCTCTGTTGGAATTTGATGTAATTGCTTGTTATTTTGAACATTTTGAACAGACAGCTACAGAAAAACTGTTCTTGAGACTACAGACACTGCACAGGAACTCAAGGAGACCTGGGTAAGCAGAAAAGCCCTAGAAAGTCTGAGCCAAGAGCAGTGTTGACCCAGGTCAGTGCATACTGTTCATCCCACAGGCTGGAGTGCTGTGCCTAGTGTGGCCCTCAATGACAGCAGAGACGTGGCTCAATGTGAGCCTGGCGTGAAGCAGAGGGGTGAGCCATCCTTTGCTGCTCTGGCATAGCGACGGTGTCAGACCTTGCGGAGAGGGAGGGCATAAGTGGTTCTCAAACCCAAGGTTGTTCTTATGTGGTCAGGTGTGTCATTGTACAGAGTGAGTGGAATTCACCCACAAAAAGGCCAGAGCTGGCCTATGCAATGAGGTGGGAATGTAGCTGGTCAGAAAGGGGACAGTTTAGCTATGGGAAAAGTGCCAACAGCTGACCCAGTACCCCAGAGTCTTCAATAGGTGCTTCACATTTCTTCAAGACCTTTCATTCCAGAGGTGAGGTTAATTTTATATCCATTCTCTTACCTTCCCAGACTTATAATTGGTGCACTATCAAAATGCTTTCTGATGCTTTTTGGTGATCTTGCTGGTTGTCACAGTATTTTGATGACCAGTTCATTATTATTATGCTAGATTGTCATACCGAGATGAATCTATGATGAAAGTACACACTGATTCTATTGTGAGGTTTTTGGCTTCTGGAGTGTTTAATTCCTGGATATATTTATGGATAGATTTTTAAGATGCTCCAGGTTTTATCCAGCTGAAGGAAAATCAGGTCCAAAAGTCCAAGGGACAACACTGTAACAAGTTTGTTTTGTTTTCTGAAAGAATATTAGTGTTTATATGG
>NW_010162748.1:43146-46071 GCF_000695765.1 Mesitornis unicolor | reverse complement strand
GAGGGTGAATAACACTGAGAATTCTGAATTGAATCATGAAAGAGCTGAAAGAAGACTGTAGGCTACTATAATGCCAACAAAAGTGTCAGTGGAACTGAAAGCATAATCTCCACTGCTGGTTGCTTATGCTTGTGCATAGAAATTAAATCACATACAGTTACATAACGGTGGCAATAATATTTACAAAATTATAGCCATGTTTAAACAGGTGCTGCATTTGAAATAAGTTACATAATGAAACAAACTATCCCAAGAGAGCCACAAATATTGATATCACCATGATGTCCTCATTGGATAAGCTACTGCTTATAGATGACACACAACAACTGCAATGGATGCACTGTCGGTTACGCAGAACACGAAGAAGCTGAGTAGCAGTCATATATTTTCCTTCAGAAGCTTTATTTATATAAAATATGGTTCCCCACTTGATAAAACTCCAACGAATTTGTAGTAGAAATGGTTAATGGGCTTCACCATGTTTCCAGCAGAAGGAGAATTGCAAACCTTATTAACAGAAGATTAAATGAGACAGATGTTAATAACTGTGTTCCCTGTTCAGCCCACCGTGATAACTGACAGCACCTCTCTTATGCACTGATCACCTGTGATTCATACTTGAGACTTTTTCATGCAAAAATCTGCCAAAAGCATCCCTTACAAAGAATATTCCCATGAAAAATGTACAGTTTTGTGAAGTCATTCAACATTATGAAGATTTGTTTTAAATAAAAGAGGAATATATTAGTTGAACAAGCAAACCTACCTGATAGAAACAAAGCAAAAAACTGATCACCAACTTTCATTTCCAGAGTCCCAGGAAATTTTGAGGGTGCTAATCAACCTTGTAATTACTGCATAGGACATTTAATGATATTTTTCCTTTCACTATTAAAGTTAATACACTTTCAGTTGAGAAGTGAAAACTTTAGGGATAGATTGAAAACAACCAGAAAAACCAATTAAAAAAACCACAACATGACAAACCTCTGTAAAATGTCTTTACTAGACAACTGATCTTTCCACTCCTCTAGGTGCAAGGTTCAGTTCATGTTTCTGCCACAGACTATTTCACAAGAATGTAACTGATTTTTAAAAAATTTACCATGCTAATCTAATTCAAAGGATACTGAAACAAAACGATACTTCTGACATCACTTTGTTGAATGTCTAAATCAGTGTCGATGGCTTTTTAATATCTCACCTTTAGTATCCGCGCATGACTTTATTTGAAAAAATAACTGCAATATTTACTTTCCTCTACTCCAGAGCTCTCTATCTCTCTTTTATTTAGATTTTATTTAGTTCAGGAGGCTCAGATCTTTAAAGACCTTTAAAAATCTAAGTCCTCCTCAAGTTCACAGCTTCCACTGAAATAATGCAAGATTGGGTATCTAGTATCCATGAGGATCTAGCTGAAGCCCTCAGGGCTAAGGTCAGTCTTTGCAGTGTTGTGTACATTGCAAGATTTTTGCACAGGTCTTTAAAAAAAATTGCTACAAACAGTCAAAAGTAGATTTTTGGATTCTATTTCTGTGTTTGCTACTTGCTGCCACACAAATGACTGACACTGATCTTTAATACTCACTTTACGTTCATTTCACCCATTAGAATGACAATAAAACTCTTCCTATGAAGGATACATATTGTGAAGTTTAATTAATGGAGAGGATGTCTTCTGAGTCACCTTTCAAAAAATTCTTAGCAGGTGTGATAGGAGGAAGTTCAATTACTTTGAGACACGATAGTACGGTGACTCACTAAACAGCAGCCTCAGGAGTTCATGGGGCAGAATGATTTAGCAATGACATAATTACGGGAATTGCTTGGCAGAGAGAGTTGTTTGTATCAGTGCAAGGGGTGCAGACCTGAAGAAAAGAGGACAGCAAAAAGCCATGAAAATAAAGGCAAAAAAATCATCAGTCCTCTAAAGTAATTTTCACCAAATTACTTAAAGTTTGTGGTACACCTGGAATTTACTTTACATTCAGCCTTTCCACTATGACTTATCTAATTATTTAATCTAGGATTTTTAATGTAGTTTCCAGTGTGGAGTCAGATGAATATATGAGGACATGCATGGAGAAGACGGAAAGATCACCTTAACTGACGTCCAGATAAACAGCTCAGCTGCTTAATTGGGAAAATGTTATTCAATGCATTTCATGCCATGTATTTATTGACTCTTGTTAATGAGATCATAGGATATTTAGTCTATTTGCATCATGGATTGATCTTGTCTGCCTCTGACTGACTGTAGTTGTGAATAGGCATTTGCAAACATATTTTCTTCTGTGTAGCTCTGTTCAGTTCACTCCTTTTGTGCTTGACTGTTTAATCGAAACACTTAAATAATTTTTTTATTTTAGATGCAAGTTTTCAGACTGGATGGCCTCAAATCAGGTGTTTAAATGCAGTGGACTAGTTTTCAGGTGTCTCAGCAGTGTCCGAGGTTGAGAGCCTAAGTAGGTCTATCTATGATTATTTAAATCATTACTGCTTCTAGCTGCTCACCACATCCTTCCAGTAGTGCTCACCACCTCCTCTGTGGTGGAATCAGGTAGGGTGTGCAGCTGTTTCAAGCTTCAAGGGTAATGTGTTTGCACAGCCTCCCTAGATCAACAGCGTAAAATAACATGCTGTGCTGGAAACTGGAGTGGCTAAAATGCACACAAATATCTTGACTTTTCTACTCTTCCTATGGCAATAGTAGCAAAATCACCTTAGGTTGTTGTAATGTATCTGTGCTATTAAGTGCTGAAAATTATTAGAACAAGTCTCTCTTGCTGCCAGATCTCCCTTATCCCCCCAGGTAATATTAATGTGAAAAATTGAGAGGTTGAGTGACTCTAAATACACAGCGTTTGGTAGCACAGTTCCCTCTTTACACCGATGCAACTGCAACAGAGCTGTCTCCAGGAGATG
>NW_010162748.1:24195-43115 GCF_000695765.1 Mesitornis unicolor | reverse complement strand
GCGGCTGGCGGGAGAGGCCAGCCTGTGAACAGATGTTGCGATCCCAGCAGCCCAAAAGTGGCCATGGTGCCTTCCTAGCCTGCAGCACTGGGCCAGCATGTCCCCAGCAGTGCTGCTTGGTTTGTTGGAAGCATCCCTGGGCTTGTGGAGTGGCCTGAGACGCTGCTTCTCTCCCTGTCTGGAAACCAAGGACTTAATGTCGCTGGTGTAAGGCCATCATTATATCTGTTTATATTCTGGCACAATAAATATTTTCAAATGCCTGTGGGATAGTGAGGTCAGGGAAGGTATTTTTCGTTTGTCATGTTGAATGTAGGAGGCATTACACATGCTGGGATGGGTTTTGTTTTACTGAGCTGCTGTACTCTGGTGCACATGAGTTCAGTATTCAGAAAATTATAACAATAAAGATTTTATAGGCAAATTGATATGTTCCTGTTCTGCATGGCTTCTCCCTCTAGAAAGAACCATAGAAACCAGACAGTGTACATGCAACATCACTGAGAGAGGGATTAAAATGATGCTGGGGAGGGAAAAAGTGTTATTTTATGATAGCATATTATTTTATGATAGCATGTCCTTTATGTAATTTTTGTGTTTGATTTTTATTATTTGAGAAGCTTCATGTGATTAAAAAAACTCTTTGAGACTTAAGAAAACAAAGGACTTGTGCTTTAGCCAGGTCTCGGCACGTTGCTGCTTTGTGATGATGTTAAAGTACTTTCAAAATAGTTAGCTGAGCTGTACCTGTTTTCTGTTGCTGAGCAAAATCTTTGGTGAAACAAGTACTATAAAAAAAGTAGATTCATTTCTTAAAGTTACATTCCTGATCAAATGTGATTGAAGCATAGGAAAGGATAGTCTGGGTTATCCCTTTCTAAGAGAAAGGGGCTACCAATAAAGGATATTAGATCCTATTTGCCGCCAGATAGCTCCAGGCTGTAGTTTCAGCTCCAGGTAGGGTTATGCCGAAGCAGTGTTGCTTCCCTAGCATCTGCCCTCGCATCTCCACATGGCTCCAGATTAGATGTGGCCAGATATGTGTATCAGCCAGGTATGACCCACTGAAATACCTTGATCTTTCAGCTGTGAATTTGAGTGAAAGTAGCACTGGAAATATTGGTTGCCTGCTCTGCGGGTGTGTTCCCCATCCAGTAAGTAATGAGGTTCTGACAGTGCGGGAAAGTGAAATTTTCATCTGCCTTTGACAACTCTTGATAATTTAACACAGTTGAATGCATTGTGCCTCTCACAAAGAGGTTCTGAATCTAAACAGCAATGTTAGTCATCTTTTTTTCAGCCTCTATAGCATTGCCATGGATTTAATGACTTATTTGTTCCAATAAAAATTGTGAATAAATAACTATTACATCCAATGCTAATGACTCAATCAGAGACCAACATTTTCTCTGCTAATGTTTAATCAGATTTTTAATGAGGGCTGTGTGCATAAAAGCTGGCTTTCTGTAACACTTCCCTGCAGGAGGCAGAAGAGGAAGAACTGATTTCAGATGCAGTGATTAACCACAGCAGAGTACACCAAAAAAGTATACCCTGCCAAACACTGATGCAAGATTTGCGTGAAATTACAGTTGGCATAGCAGTCGAAACCTGATCATAAGAAATCTGGTAGCTGAAAATCTAAGAAGGGGAATATGTAGATGAGTTTATTTTGTTATTGTAAACCAACATAATGGCTATCTGTTTTCCTCTCTCCCATGCCTTCCTGCACATGCACACACACAAGACATGTGACAGTAAGGTGAAATGTGCTTTGGAGTTCATGGACTAACATGCCATGCTGTGCTGAACACTACACTCCTGTCCTGTACCTTACAGACTTCCTGAAAGTCTTTCCAGCCCTGTTATCTAATGAGTGAAATGACTAACATGCATGTGGCTCATCAGTGCTCTGAAGAGTTTGGTGTGCCTAGCCTGGGCAAAGCTAGAAATGCCTGTTCAGACACCTAAGGGCAAAATGGAGGTGAATCTTCTTGGAGTCAGAGTGCTCCAAGGAGCAGCACTGGTTGAGGATCACTGTCTCCTTGCAACATGGAGTCCATTTGATGTTACATGGTGGGGTCAAATCCTGAACGTACTTTTTGTTTGGTCCTCCAAGGTACCTGCTGCATCTGCTCTGTGTGTTGTGTGCCATTGCCATTCTAATTTCATCAAAACCGCTGCTGAGGAGAAAGTCAGAAACTAGTATCATAACAGGTAGGACTTCACTGTTGAGGCATTTTAATTTTGCCCTTAGGTTTGTAAACTTAGATTGCCCACCTTAACTCTCCTTAAGGCTGGCTCTAACATGTTTATGCAAGTAGAGTGGTCTTTAATTCAGTATATAGTTCCTCTGGGTCAAAGGTCATTTCTGTTATCATAGTATTACTTATTTATTGTGGCAAGGTTCATCCCTATGAAGGTGTTCATGGGATTCATAGCAGGCTAGCTGCCTGCCTCAGTGCAATGGGAACCTCAGTGCCTCAGCTTGCTCTGTATCCTGTGTTAAATCCCACTGGGACTCCAGGGTGCCTCAGGCAGGACTGTGGCTTTGCTCTTGCATATATCTGCTCCCCAGCAGGCTGGATCTCAGCGTGCGTGTTCATTATGTTGCACTACTTAATGAACAGACGTCTATTTTTGTGTCTGCAGCACAGCAGTGTCCTGGTCTAGTTCTAGGGCATCCAGTTCTTAATACTAAAATAGCAACAGTAGTAACAGGGTTTCTCCAGAAACCCTCAGTAATTCGTTGGCAGTTGAAATTTTCAGTGGAAGACATTCAGCCATTTCTACAATGTGACATATGGTTCACAGACTCCTTTTCTGTTTTTAAAAGTGCTAAATATGCTTTCATGCCATACCATACAGACATGCTTGGATAAGAAAAAAGGCAGCTCTTAAATTGTCAGCTTTGCTAACCAATTACCTATTGTGGCTTTGCTATGCTTACATAAGGTGTCCTTTTTCCTTTTATTCCTTGACACCTGCATGCAATAAATGACATCTTACAGTCTAGTTACTGAACAGGGAAGAGGGATGCGTTACCTTGCTAGCAGGCTGTCTGGAGGCTTCAGAGGGAGCAGGTTCTCTGTTTCTGTGGTCACTTTCAAGGGTTTAAACCGGTTCATTTTCAGAGTTTAATAGGAAATGTTGGTAACTGGAGAAATTTAACAGATTTCAGTTTTACTCTGAATTCTGTGAACAGACAAAGTTAAAGTTAAGGGCTTATCTAGAGGTTTTGCTCTGTAAGAGAGAAAGGGTTCATTAGAAAAACTTGTTTACATAATTTAGGCTTCCAGGAGCAACTTCCTTGTACATCCAGTATAAATACAGCATGATCAGAAAGCTCTCCGGCTGAGGAATGGCTACTCTGCAAGCCCATGGGCCAGGATGTAGAGTGCCAGTCCTCTGTCCTTCAGCTCTGGCTCAATGCTCCCAGAGCATCAGGGGTCAAAAAGGAAAAGCTCAGTTGAAGTGAGCTGGATTTTGGTGGGTGGACACAGGGATTTCACTTCCTTCATACAGGCACCCTGTGCTCTCTGAGGTGCTAATGCACCTTGCCTGGGGCCTCCCAGTTGCTTCTCCAGAAGGGCACAGAGGTCTTGCACCATCTGTCAGCTCTGTTCAGATGTCTCAGATAACCCCAAAATCTGAAAAAAATATTAGGTGACTATGTTTCTGCAACAGTATCGCACCCAGAGTGTGTAAGGTGCTTCCTGGAGTTTGAAAGTGAGTTCGCATGTCCTTGTGTACAGAGCCATGAGAAATCAGCAGTTTACTGTACATGCATTTGAACTATGTCTGTATTGTATTTTTTTATGCACAGATGAAAACTTGCTGCACATGTGTATGCTCACAGGTCCTGTTAAGGCAAGCACATAATGAATGTAGACTTGCTACAGATGAAGTTAATTTTGACACTTTAAAATGTTTGCAACAGTAAAATACTTTCAAACTCAACAAAATACTTTCAGTAAAATACCTACAATAAAATACTTCATAATAATAAAATACTTTCAAATACAAATGAATGCACAACTTTGCCTCCACAGTTGAGAAAATTTTGAAATATAGCTATTCTTTTTCCTCTTTTTATTCTCCTGTGATAATGCAAATTTGCAATGTGTGTTTTTTAGCAAGGAAAAAAGATGTATCTTTTTGATGCCAACTGAATGAGGAGACTTCTTTTCAGAGTGCCTGCATCCTGGTGGGAGGAATGGAATTACAGAAGTCCTTACAACCCATAATTACTTATAGAATCACTTTTGTTCTCCTCAGACCAGTTGCATCAAATCTGAATGTCACCAAATCCAACAGTCATTTTGGGAGGAGTGATGGGAGAAAACAGCTGGCAGCAGTATTTTCTGCTGTAAGTTAACAATTACGCAAAATCCTAAGAAACTTCATAAAGATAGGCAAAATATTATTGACTAAAAATGGATTATAATTAAAAAGCCTGCAAGGTGCCTTGCTCCGGTGATCAATCACTACCCAGGTACTGTGCATGAACAATAAATGTCAAATGAATGGTTTCCTTTGGGGCAGAGCTGAGAAACTTTCTCTGTAAGATCTTATTTGTGTTTCTCTTCTGCAGTCTGCATCGGTTCTCACCACTACTTTTCTTCTTACCTTTAAATTATGACAAAAGAAAAGCTGACAGGATGAGAACTTCATAAATGTAGGGTGATATTCAGAGTTATTTTCCTCCCAGTACATGACATATCTGACTGGGGTAGTAAATCCCACCTGCCTTTAGACTGTAGGTTACCAGAGTGCATTGTCAAGATGGAAATGCATTAGTCATGCTGTGCCAGTGACGCTATGCAACAGTGGCTCGTTTTTGTGTGTACGGGAAAGGCATAAAAACTACAAAATGCAACATTAAGTGGGAATCCATTTAAGACAATAACTGCTAAACCCATCAGCAGGGTAATCTCAATAAAAATAAGCCTTGCTGCCACACCTCAGGAGTCCTCTGTTCCTCAGCGAGTACAGTAGATAATGCTTCAATTACGTGCCCTAGCCGAAGTGCCGGTGCAACATGTTTTGTTGCATTCATTGTGCATGCTTATGGCAACCTTTACCTTCCTCCAGACCTTTCTGTCATCCTCTCACATGCAAATCTTTGTTCTCTTAATTCCTGAGGGAGTACACAGATAGAAAAAGCTGAAAATGAGTTCTGCTTTTGTTTAGATTTGTCCTAGAAATAGGTTTGTTGATATCAATTTAGGATTAAGATGCTCCTGAAGAAAATGGCCATCCTGCCCTATAGAATTCAATGCTGATTATGAATATGAAAATGATTTGGCACAAAGGTACATTGTTTTTTATAAGGAAGGGCGATCAGCACTGCAGAGTGCGGACTCTACATTTTTGAAGAAGGAGACAAACAGTACACTATTAGTATAACAAACAGGGAAAAATGGATACTTTTCTCTGTTAGTTGTATTGAATTACAGAATTTACTAGAGTTAGCCAATCTCATCTGTCATGCCTCCATATCCAAATAGAGTATGAAGTATTTCATACCCTTTATGTCTGGGTAAGTGATTCAGAGCTGGGTATAGGTGGTTCAGCTGATTTAATCTGCCAAACTTCTCATTTCACATTAACGAGAAGGCAGAGGCACAAGTTTTATGGAATAAGGTCTGCAGTTTATGACCCATTCTCAAGCATACCCACTCCTTCTTATCCTGTGGCAAAATGATCTGTGTTAACAGCAGGAGTGAGTTGGTGTTTAAGGCTTGGGTTTAGAATTATAATGACCATTTAATTTCCAGCAGTGTGCTTGGCTTTCCAAGGGATCAAAATCTCTAATTTCAGTGGAGAACACAAAGAGGTCTGAAGTTACTACCCTTTGCTAATGAAGCCATTTGTTCTAGTTCCAAATGCTGCTAATATTCCACCACGCTAATGGCATTGCTTCTTAGCCACCTGTTTGAAGAGCCAGGAATGTATGCAGCATTTCCTTTGGTGCATCCACTATCAATGGGCCCCATTGTTCGAAAAGGGATGCATTTCTGCTTCATCAGCTACTGAGCAAATACATGCTGAGCAGCGTTGCAGAGACACAACTAGGAAATTATTTCCTTAGCACACGTCCAAAATTAACATTTTTGTTATTTATTACTTCTTCTCACAGCTCTCTGAAAAGGAAAGCCCAGGCTTCACTGCCACAGGATCTAAGCCTGACTTACCACACACATTTCCACTGGCAGGGTCTGACCTGGTGCTGTGGCATTGGGAGCAACCTTAGCCCCATGGTTCTGTAAAGCTTAAGGAATTTTTAGTCCCTAAATTAAATATTGACGGAATAATTACTTTTCCCTCTCCTAAAAAGTAAAGCAGTGGAAAAATAGATATTGTTGGTTCTCAGTTGAATGTAGAAAATACAGATTGTATATATAATCTTTGGTTCATTGCAAGCAAATAAAAAATGCAAGTTACAAGTCCTCTTTAAATGATTGAGATTTAAAAAAAAAAGATATTGATATCTTTGGTGCATGGTGATTAGGGAAATACTAGAGGATGTGGGAGGCCAGGTGCTATGGGAGCCCAAGGTCAGTTTTTGAGATGCTGTGGATATAAAAGGTATATTGCTACTAGAAGGTAGAGCAGGTGTAGGGAGACAGAAGGCAACATGTAACATGCACGCATTTGAATTTTCATTGAGTTGTGATTCTTCTGAACATCTGCATTTTGCTTCTGATCATATAATATGTCCCAGAACAGTAGGAAGCAGTTTTTTTCATCACTTATACTACCTCCCAAATTTAGGACTTCCAAAGAAACAGGTGGCAGAGAGATATGTCCAGATGGCTGCCACGACCCCTACAGTTACTTTGATTTGATTTCAACTGAGAGAAGCAGCTCTCCTCCTTGTGTACCACAGTCCAAAGTGCTGCCACTGAACCTAGAGCACCAGGGCATCACTGCAAGGAATGAGCGAGGGAGGATTTTGGTAACTGCAGCTGCCAGCCAGGACGGCTGCTGCTGGGGTGTGATCTGTGGACAGAGGGGAGCTCTGTCTGCAGTGGCCAGCACATAGCCCATTGCAAAGCCGATGGACTGCCCAGGATTTGCAAGGTGTGCTGAGGGTTTTGGCACACACTCACTGCCCCAAGGCTTCTTGTGATGCAGCTGAGGGGACACAGCGGTGTGCTTAAAGTAGCCTCACTGCTGACTTTGCAGGGCCTTACTTGCTTGTGAACAACACATAGCTGGTTCATGCTGGTGTTTGATTTGGGAACTTAGTTAGCAAAATAAAGCAAGTCATGATGTATTTTTGCCCTTAGCATGTTATGAAGTATTGGATTTTATGAGTCTTAACTGGGGAATGAGATAAAAACCCACAGATTTCTCATTAAGATACCTGTTACATTATATAATGAATTTTATATATAATTTCTGTTTAAATGAGTTAGATATGTTTCACCTGCCATTTCATGCTTGTTGAGTGGCTTCTCCCTGTAGAAAATGAGCTGTACATATGCAGTATTTCACGGAAATGTAGTATAAGCCCCAGACTCCTGAGGCTTTTAAAGAAGCATTACAAAAAATTAAAATAACAGCTCCTACGGGTCACACGGAAACAACCTTCACCCCAATTTTACTTTAAGAGGTCTTTGATGCCCATTAGATTTATCTGTAATGAACTATCAGGGCTAGATTCTACTTGTCTATGCAGCTACCTATATGAGGTAGATGGACCTGATTTTAATAATGAGAACCTGATTTTAATAATTTTGGTGAAAATGGAAATGATCTTCTTTCTGATCAGCTTGGAGTTTGTTGTCAAAGTCACAGCAGGGATTTCTGAAAGGATTTGGTTGCGTATCACCTGTATGACAAGTGATACCTCATCTCAGATCATTTACTGATCTGCGGGAGCAGTTCATGCTGGCCAGAAATGTGGATATGGGTGAGGCAGAGGCAGAGCTTTGCCAAGCTGGGACGAGGGCAGCGGTGAGGGCCACACTGTGCCAGTCTCATGCACTGTCACAACATCTCAGGCACTGCTGGCTGCTTCCCTGCTTGTGATATGGTTGGAGCAGCAATGGTTTGGTGACTGTCATTCAGTGAGGCTGTGTTTTTAACACTGGCCTGGCTGTGGGGTGAGGAATAACTTCAAAAGTTCCTTGTATGGTGGTGACAGTGCTTGTCCATTTTAGTTGTGCCAAACCTGACAGTCGTGGCATTCTCACGACTCATTCATTCTGCCCCTGAATGAAGACCAATGTCTCACCTTGTTGGCTGTGTGGCTCCCCCAGCAAATGCCAATGTAGGCATGGAAAATGTCACTTGCACAGTCATATTCTGCGTATTGAGTGCAGGCACTGTCTCTGCTTTCACAAGCCTGTTCTGCTTTGCATGGTTTTCTCCTTGGACAAGGCATGATGATCAGCAGGGCAGCTTTTGGAATCATGTGCACTAGGTCAACATCTTTCCAGGGCTTCTACAAGCACCGCTGTTTGGGCATGATGCCATTCCTGTCTGGCCTCCAGAGCAAAGCTTTCTGCTTTCCTGCTGGACGCAGAGAATCAGATTGCTACAAGTGCTTGTGTAATTCCAGGAAAGCACCTGAATTAAGCACACTTGCTGTTGTAATTACTTTGAAATCATCTGCCATCTTCCTCCAGTCTGTTCATGCACAGCTTTTTTCTCTAGTAGTGATGTTAGGTGAGGAACGCAAGTGGTTACAGATCAGTGCATTAAGGTCTGGAGTTGTTCCCACTGCAGTTTCTAGTTTTAGTGCTTACAATGCTTTGTGGGAGCAGCATGAGGAAACAATTGTTACTGTTATCTTAATTTCCTTTTGGCCTTGACCCTTAAAAAAAAGAAAAAAAAAAAAAGAAAAATGTTACTAGAAATATCTGAACTCCAAAGATGAAGTCAAAACTGTTTCTGCGTGTTGGGGAAAAGGAGTGTTCACTGGGGATACAGAGCCAGAAAACATCCAGAGGAGGTTATCAAAGAGAGTGGCTTGGGGAGCCTCACCTGCAACGTTTGATGTTGTCTGTCATTCAGTGGCCTCATTTGAAGTGGCAGGAAGCAGGGAAAAGCGTGATGTTACTGCAACCCGAGGCCTGTGGACCTGCAGGTACTGGGACCAGCAGCTGCCTGCTGAGCACCATCCTGGCTTCCCATCTGGTCAGAAATTGAGCCTCTCCATAAAAGGCTGCTTGGGAATTTATGGTTTGCGGGGGGAAACCCAGAGAGGTTTTAGTTCTGATTCAAAGCACCAGGGGGTGCTGAAGAAAATCTGGGCAGAGTTGAAGGAAATAAAAGGTCGTGGGGGAGGAAATGTCTGATCTGACAAACACTGTCTTTGGGTGCATGGGGATTTTGTGGAGGCAAAACCTCAAACTAACCTGTCACCCTGATATCTGCAAGGACTTCTGCCAGACAGGTGATAGAAAAGGCTCCTCTGAAATATAAACGTGAGACAGCTACTAGCTGACAACTGCTGCAGTAAACAAGGGTGTACTCTTAGTCTGTGCGCACACTAATTTGAAATCAAAACTTTGACAGCTTGGAGCCTACGCAGTTGTGACTGATTTAACTCTAGGTCATGAAATTTAGGGTATAGGGTTTCTTTTCCTAATGCCATGCCTAAAAGCACTGCTGATGTACTGTGCAGAGGAGTATGAACCAAACCGGAATGCTCTGATTCTGCAGGTGTGCATTCATTTTTATTGTGTTTGTAAAAAGAAACAAGCATGTGCATGAGATTATGCAATGTGGTATATGTGACTGCTTGCTTTATACTAGTAAACGCAGATAATTTTGGGTCACAAAAATATTTCTTAATTACTCTCTGCAAACAGAAGCAGTGGTATTTTTTTAGTTTTTAGATAAAAAGGTGAGGCCTAATTATTTCCTTTTTGTTATTTTTAATGTTCATGAGTACTTGGTTAACCTATGCAAAAGATTTCTTTTCAGTTTCTTTTTTTCTGTTTGTTTTCTTTTGAATGGGGATTTCCTTGTGCATGCACTTATGTACTAAATAGACAAAATAACCTCTGAGAATAAAAGCTAATCTATGGAGTTGTGAGGAGGAAATTTGCAAGGAGGAGACAAAGATACATTTACTCCTGCTCTTGATGTTTAAAGTCAAACTAGGACTCACATTTTTTAAAGTGTTCAAATGTCTAAACAATCTACCAATGTGGAAAGGACAGCTTAAACAAGATTATACAGAACTATTTGATCATCTCTAGGTGACTGATGTTTGTAGTTGGAAGTTGTATAATAAATGTTGTAATAAATGTTCATCTTAAAAACATTTCTAGAGCTGATTTATTTTATAGAGATGAAAAACAGGTGATGGTTTAGCACTTAAAATGAAAAGAAATTTTTCAAAATACAATTTCAGATAGAGCTCCAAAGGGATTATTTATGCAATAATTTAAATTAGTTATGAGTGTGCTTGCATTGCTACTGTAAGTCTTCTACAGCAATGAAGAATATTAACATGTTTCTTATTATTAAACTAGATAGCTGTCCCCACTATGCTACTGCCCTTCTTCTGCCAGAGATCTCTGTGGTCACCTGCTGTAAGCCAATATAAGAGTCCAGGACATACTACAGGATGCGGACTCCAGGTATTAGCCTGAGGCTAAGAAGCCTATCAGAGCTTTTGCATCATTAAGTGTAGCTTTAATTTTCTGTCTTTTAACAACAGACATATTTCTTGTGCAATCCATCTGTAAGAGCAGGGCTTTTGCCTTTGACACGTGTCAGATCTGCAGCTGTCAAAAATTTCTTGTGCGTGTGCAGTTCCAACTTGGGAAAAAGACTACTACTGTATTTTTTTGTCAAAAGCTTGGGTATTTTGCTGTGAGGTGTAAGTCTGAGCAGGAGAAACATTTTCTTAGTTTTCAGCATTTGTAAAAAATGTCTGCATATGCATTCTCTTTTGCTTTCAAAACACCCATGTTCTTTGACATTAATTTCACTGGCAATTCCCTTACTCTGATGGTCAATGATCAGAGACACCCACAGGAGCATCTTAGCTATGTGCCTCTAAACCAGCACTCCCTGTCCTGGCTCCTAGCTTGTTGTGCTGCAAGCTAGGGAATGTCTGCCCTGGTCCCTGGGTGTGCCCAGGACCTGGAGCCACAGCAAGATGGGGGACAGCACCGAGTTCACAATATCGCCCCTGGGATGCCCAGTTGCTAGATGAGTTTTTGCCATGGTAACATAATCCTGTATCCCTGCAAACACAGGTTTGTGCGCTCCCTGGACGTGATGGTGCAGCTCCATGTAGTAAAATGTACTAACTGCTGCTGAGTGCTTTCATGAACTGGGACTATGCTATACATTGTTGCTATGTAAAGGTAAATTTTTCACTCAGCAGTAAGACAGATGACTGCAGAATTATAGTATTTGTTTTCCTTTGATGTGGAATACTAATTTTTAAGTCAAGTAAGCATAGAGTTTTAAGCACTTAAACTATAAATACACTATTTGCAGGCATAGAACCTCCTGGATCATAAAGCATCATTTACAGACCACTGTGACTTTGTGATCAGATTATGTTTACCCAAAAGATTTTCTATTCACTAAACATTGTGATCTGCAGCCAAATAGCTTTATTTTTTATATTCGAACATTTGAAAGAGCTTGATAATTTCATCTGATGTTCAAGTGTCATTTCTTCATGCCCCATATTTGTATGCACATTGCTGGTACTCTGTGAGTAGGAGGTGTGAAGGTACAGGGTGACACTGGGACAGGGTGACAACATGCCCATCAGAGGGGAGTGCACTGGCAGGTTGTCCAGACCTGCTGCAGCAGCACCCTCCCAGGGTTCCCTTTCAGGAACAGCAGGCTTTATAGAACAAACAAGTTCAAATAAAAATCAGCTTTTACGTATTTCTGCATCCTGCAGTGAGGTTTCATTCTCTACATGTGTATTTTGCGTGAGTGACAAAGCATCTTCTGTGGCCACATGCTGTGGAGGAGGAAGGTGGGGGCTTGTCCCTCCATTGGCACTGTGCAGCAGGTAGGCGCGTGGCAGGGCAGCTTCTGGGACATCTTGTCAGTCTCCAGTACCACACTGGGACTTGGATCCAGGGTTTCCTTACTCAGGCACAATGTCCAGACAAATTTTCATCGCCCCACTCTTGAAGGAATTCTATTGTCACAGCAGAGTGTGAGTGTTTGGATTGGTACTTGTAGTATTTCGAGTGCAAACTTCTTTCTCAGAAAGCAAGACAGCATGCATCTTTTCTGCAAACTATTATGTCCAGTTCTACACAGTTTGGAGTGTTTGTTTGCACTTAAAATGCAGACAAAAACTATTGTCTTACTCATCTGTGCAGCCAGTATATACATGTCAAGTAGGTTTTGTTGAGTGCAATCTCTGAAGCCACATAATAAATGAATAGCAACATTACAGAAGTCCCAACAAGCTTCAAGTGTAGAATCAAGATGATGATGTAAAAAATTAACAGGTCTCTAAACTGACATGAATCCTAATGTGCAACAATTAGGATTGTTGTAGTAACAGAAGGTAATGCATCAATTTTTGAGTATAAAGCCTTAAAGAGTCTTGAAGAGTCTTAGAGTCTTAAAGAATGTGTGGGCAGTGCAAGTACAGCAGATTGTGTTCAGTACTATTGCTGAAGAGAAAGGTGATGCTGCCCCTGATTTGAAGGAAGTTTTTCAGGATTATTGCAAAGGAACTGACTTGTCCAGCAATGAAACACAGTAGTTTGAAGGAAAAAATGTGAAAACAGTGACCACTAAAGGGAACAGAGCGTAGGTGTCTCATGGAGCAGACACCTCTGAAAAAAATCCAGCCTGTGTGGGTCCTCACAGCTGTGCCACGCTTCAGTTACCTCATTAGTTCCCAGTGCAATGTAAGAATCTGCATGGGCAGATACCTTTCTAGGGTCAGGGTCTAGAGCATGAAACAAAGGAGTTTTCTACATGCAGTTGACTGTGCAGGGGGAACATCAGTCAGGTGACAGGGTAGTTTCCAAACTGGCATCCGGCCAGGTCGCTGGTGTTAATAAACTTACTTTGGCTGGAGAAGAAAAAAGTGCTACAGGAACCTTTAAAGGAAGTTTTAGTTTGTTAATTGTCTAAATTCCCCTGCTGCTGTGCAATACCAGATGGTTGTGTGGAGGACGGGCTTGCCATGCGTTACCCGTATGCCACGGCCAGCCTGGATGGCGTCTTCCTGGAGAAGCCACTCCTTTCTTCCATTTCTGAGGCACCCAACAAAGCTTCTATTTAAATCACTGATTCAGATTGACATTGAATGCTTCAGTTCACCAGCAGAGATTCTGAAGTGTGGGCATTCAGTTTCCATTCAGTTTCCAAGGATGCTGGGAAACCTACCTCCTGGGAAGAACCATCTACTGTACCTGGTAGTTTTAGAGATGCAATTTTCTACCCTTCTAAGGGGATACTGGCAAACCACTCAGTATTCAGACAGAATGGGCAGTTATTTAGGGCCCGAAGGACCTTATATTTTAATCTGCTTGTTGATTTTTCTGTAGTCCAAAGAGAAATGGTTACAAACCAAGCAGCCTTTGTTTAAGATTATTCAGGAAATGAATGAGTGAGAACTAAATATAAATGACACAAGGACATGAAAGTACTTATCTAATGGAACCCAATTTGTGGTGCATGAGTGAGTCATTATAAATGAGTCCTCTTGTAAATTCGAACAAGGTGACAAAAAAAATTAATTTACTTCTTTTGTAGTTTAGAATAATCTCACAAAGCTCACCAGCTATTGGCGACTGCACTGATTGTTCTCATGACGTTCACTGTGATGTTTGAGCTTGATGTTAAATTTTAGCACATGTGCAGACCAGTACTAATAAAAATTAGAAATGGTAGGCTGTTTTGGTTTTTTTTTTCCTTTTTTTCTTTTTTAAATCTCATTGTTAGCGGAAAACTCCATCACTTTTTATACTGAAGAAAGATGATCATATGAATATATTCCAGTATATGAATTTGCAGTTTCTGTTCCTGCAACTTTTATTTCCCCATTTGTGGGGAGGTGGGATATCTCAATTTGCTTCTTTTCAGAAGTGCACCAGAGCTATTCTCAGGCTGTGTTTGATGTCTCTTTATCTATCACTCTGCTAAGAAAGCACAATCCACTTCAATTAGATTGAGGTTTGCAAATAAGAACTCACTTTGCAGCATCAGGCCTGTTTCCAATTGACTAATGCTTTAAAGACACAGTCAGTCAGAAGGCACAGCTTTAAAGCCTGTAACCACATCAGAAGGAGAGGAAATACATGTGTACAGGCGCTAGTGCTTATGTGAGATACACAGACTGGTGATAGCATCAGTTAGCTTCAATTTTACACTCTGGTTTACTAGTGTGTCCCACAGCTACATGGAAAAAATAACTTGGAGAACTGCAGTCTTGTAGACACCTCATTTTGCAGCTTTTACTGACCAGCAGGAGTATGAAAGAAGTACAGAAGTGCCAAATTCTTCTTGTGACCACGTGTAGCTCAATGCCTTTGAAGACAAAGGAATTTGTCTCAGTGTTGGTGTAAAAAGAAAACCAAACTTGAGTCAGTAGATATGTATAACAAAAACATCATGGAGCTAATCTTGGACTAATATGGTTTTGGAACTATTTTGAAGTTAATGGGAAGTTTTTTGCATGGAGAGATGCTGAAATGACTTTTGTGTTGTGTGGGTTGTAGGGTGAGTGGGGGCTGACGTGAGAGGGATAAGAAGCAATTCACTGAAGTATAGTGAGGTGCAGGTTATAGCATCATTAACTATATTCTGGGTCTAAGGACTCCTTGACGTGAAGATAAAAAAAGAACCCACAGGCACTGTTCTTTTAGATAAGGTTGCAATCAAGTGGAGGGAACTACTGGGGAATAGGAACACGCCAGCATTTTGGGTGAGAGCGATCAGCAGAAGTCTGACTTACAGGAGAGGCAGAACAAGAAGGCAAAGGCAGCTGAGTTTTAGAAATCTAGACAATAGCGAGGTTGAAATATGTATGGAAATGTGTTTGGAGGAGAAAAAAGGAATATTCAGGAGAGCTGTTAGTCCAACCGGGAGGTTGGAAAGTGTAGCAAGTAGATAATCTAAATCTTTACTATAAAAGGAGAAATATAAGAGGTGCAAACTCGTTCAGGCTAGAAAGAATGGGTACAAGGGAAAAGCATGAAGAGATAGGGATAAATTAAAGAAGGTCAAGCAGTGGACTGAGACAGAAGAGAGTACTGAGCCTTCTGCAATGGTAGTGCTCTTCTGCAAGAGGCAGAGTGAGAGAAGCTGTAATTTGTCACTGGGTGGGAAGAAAAAGTGAGATAGTGCTGACAAAGCTAAAATGCTTGATGCTTGTTATGGTTCACTCGTTACCGGAAGGGCCAGCTGACTCAGCAGTGGAGAAGTAGGAGTCAAGGGCAGACTAAAATAGAGAATATTTAGCTAAGGCCGAGATTTCCAGTTTGTCTGGACCTGACCTGAACCTGGAGGACTGGCTGAGGCCAGCTTAGGGCCATCACCTTTGGAAAAGTGTGTCCTCACCTCAGCAAGGCAGGTGACCATAACAGGTAATGACAACACATAGCTTTAAAAAAGAGAAAGAGGAGGAGACCGGCATTACCAGCTCTGACTATAATTTCAATTCCCAGAAAGATACTGGAACAAATACTTGAACTGTTTTAAAATACCAAGAAAATAAATACAGGGATCAGTAACAGCCAAAATGAATTTGGTCAGGACAAATGATTGCAAGTCTGTCTAATCTCCTGCCCTGACAGCGTGACAGGCCTTGTGCGCAGCAGTCAGCTTTCTTGGTCCCAGTAGGACTGCTTGACACTCACAAGACATCCAGATAGACAAGCTGAGAGGACAGAATCTGGCAAAACTTCTTCCAAGCGAGTGCTCAGCTGATGGGAGCTCAGGTTCAAAGTGTACTGATTAGCTTTGAGTTGAGCCAGAAGGGCATGATTGTGCCACAGCCTGCCCTGCTTCATGCCCTATTCAATATTTCTCGAAATTACTTGTAAAGTGGAGTAGAGAGTACCCTGGATATGTTCATGCAGCACTCCACAGAGAAGAGGCAGAATTGGACTGAAGGACAGGGTTAGAGCTTGGCACAGTGATGGCAAACTGGATACAGATTTGAAAAATATGATGCAATCCAGTAAGGGCACTATGGCCAGTGAGGATCTGGGACTAGTCATGTGGAATAAATCTAGAATGGGCAAAACCTGTGAAAACCAAAGTTAAAAGCAGTTCTGCGGGAAAGGGCCTACCAATTATAGTAGATCACACACTGAAGATGAGTCAGCAATGTCATGCTGTTGTGTAAAAGATAAATATCACACGGAGATATCTGCCTGTGTGTGTCAACCTGCAAGATGCATGACAGCAGTGTTCAACCCGCTTCTGGGTGCTGTGTCCTGATCTTGACACTGGACTTTCAGAAATAGATAACTATCTATATGAAATCCAAAGTAAAGCATTGAGAAAGATCAAAGGTCTAGAAAATATCACCTGTGAGGACAAATTTAAAGAACTGGAGTGGCTTAGTTGAGAGGGAAAAAAAGACTGAAGGAAGACCTGAAAACAATCCTCATGCACATAGAAGGTAGCTTCAGAAAAGAAGGAATTAATCTGTTATTGAGGTCTACTTTTGCTAGAAAATGAAATAAAATTGTAGTAGGCACTTGAAAGTAGCAAGTACTACAGAAGTCTTACAGGAAAGTCTTACTACCAGTATGAGACAAGTAGTTGAGCATACCATCATCTTGAGAAGGCTAAAGCATCACTTGGGACGTTTAATAATGTTACAAATATCTTTACTCCTGGAAGAAGAGCAGAGATGGTCTGCAGCATCCCATGGCATAGAATTAGTACATTTGAAACAAGTGAACAAAATTGAGTACTGAAGGTGACAGATGTGGATTCAGAGATCAATATACATACTTTCTGCATTATTGATGGCCCCCCTTGCTGGCAACATTTTTTTGACATCTCTTGTAGTCCTTTTTCCTATGGTAAGAATTTTCCTACCCTATGGCTTCTGAGGAAAATAAACCAGATAGAGACTTGTTCATAGGTCTTTTATTTATTTATTTAATAGTACTTCTTCCCTTGTTTGAGGTCTATATGGGCACCATGCAATTATGAGAATTTGCACTCTGCAATCTCATCAGTAGTTTGCTTGGGGTTCCCTGCTGACTGCAGGGCACAGTAGAACAGAGTCTACTGCTTTATGTATATCTGTAGAAAGACATGGATAAGATAATATTAATGTGTGCTCAAACCCGTGAATAGTAAATTTCCTGTTTAATATGTTTTCAGTTAATCTTGTCTTTAAGATAAACCAGAAATTTCACTATACTTCTAGCTACAGCTATTAATACTTACGTTGCCACATGATCCCAAAGTTTCAGCAAAGAGCACACATAGAAGAGGTGACAAATTTGGGCTAACATCTTCTGAAAAGTTGGTGGTTTTTTTCCCCAAGTCATCAAAACACCATTGGGTTTGCAAATCTAGTGATTAAAAGCCCTAGATAAAAACAGGGCTCAATCTTTCATAGGCAATCAGAGTATTGTTTCTGAAACTAGACTGGTTGCTCACCCTATCTGATTTGTATGGTTTTGGCTGTGTTACTCATGAAGACTTGCACTAGGCTGAGACAGCTGGATACATTTCTTTTTTTCTCTTTATTAGAGGGCAAAATGTTGAGACTGACTCAGCTTGTTTCCCAAGATGTGCTACACCTGCAGTGGGTCCTCCCCACTCTGGCTCTTGCTGAGAAGCTGAGAGATCAGAGTGAGCAGGGACATGTTTATTTATGCTGAATTCAAATCTCAACTAGCTTCTGTGTGTAAAAACAACAAGTTCCTGCCTGTTCCAAGTCTGTTGTTTTTCCTGCACCTCTCTCTTTTCTTAGGAAAAGGATAGAAAAGGCTCTATTACCCAGGCTGCAGGTGTTTTCTCCCTGACTTTTACCTTCACCAGGGCTTGTGCTTCCTTGTGAGTAACCACAAGGGTGATTTTGCTCGAATTGCATAATATTTTACATAGTCTTCGGTTCAGCTGACAGCTAGGGTAAGGTCACTGGCAGGGTCCCAGTAGGTTTGCTTAGAGGAAATCTTTGCTGTGCTAATACTCTTCCAAGCAGCTGCAGATTTAATTAGAAAATTTGCAAGGGAATTGTTACTTTTAGTGTAAGGAATAGCTAATTAGTCCCGTGAAGACTACTGTCAAGTAAAGTTGTTTTAAAGATGCATTTCATGTCAACTCAATAAATACGTTTAATGTCTTAATGTACGGTTTTATTTACATGCTATTGCATACCATGCAGTCATATGGATGCTTGGGGTAGGTGTGGCCTAGTGCACATGTAAAGTTTCTTTTTGCACTCAGGCAAAATAATGAGATACGTATATTAGCTAAGTGAGATGATTTATCTTGGGTGAAATTGCAGCATAACATGCAGCAAACTGAGGGATAGTTTGGTCTAAGTTGTCATTCATTGAACAACGACTCTGGTCAAAGCCTGTGAAGTTATTGGTGCAATTAATTGCTTTGAAATTTGCAGACTTGCTGTTGTGAGTAAAATGAGCAATATTTGATCTAGGACACCTAGACCTTGTGTTTTTGAGATGGGTTTAAAACACACAGCAAGTCTGGCCTTTCTGATTTCAGCTTGTTCTCATGCTTGGTCCAAAGTCTGGTGATGGAAAGAGGTTCATTTATGGTACTGGCTTGCGGCTTACAACCAAGAACTTAAAAAGGGATATGCAGATAAGAATATCCACATTCTTAAAGAGAATTAATCTATACTGCAAGGACTTTTCATGAAGTACTTTGCTTTCATGATCTAGGGCGAGCCCTAACCTGATCTGTTTCCCATTTCAGGTCACTGTAGTTCAGTTCTGAACAGACCATGGAGGGAGTCA
>NW_010162748.1:2893-24164 GCF_000695765.1 Mesitornis unicolor | reverse complement strand
ACATGGGGACTGCAGCAGTGGGTTAATCCTAAACCACTCTTATCTCCCCAACCTCCCTTCAGATAAGTTTGAACTGAAAAACAAAGAATACAAGCCACAGAATATATAAGAAAGAGTGAGTGTTAAAAGTCACATATCCTTACTGTCACAAAGCAATTGCATGGCCTGGCTTGCCCAAGAGAGTTGTCGTGGTAAATCTTAAGTTAACCTCAACATTTCTTTATGGGTGACTAAAATTGGAAATCTACTTTTTTTTGCTTTAGGTCTGTTTGCTGCTATCTTCGGTCATTTTGCTGAGCTGTTAATGATGTGGGTGATGCAATTGGAATTGCATCAAGATCACATAAGCCTGGAGATGTAACAGCGGCACACACTGAAGGAGAGCAGGACAGGGCTGAGTCATGCTGTGCAATATCTTCAGCATGGGGATGGCAGGGCTGAGCTCAGCCCCAGGTCTGGCCCTCCTGAAGCTCCAAGTCATCCTCCCTAAACATCAGCAAATTCACGCATACACTTCCCAGCAGCTGGACTGTCAGGTCTGGGAAATCCGAAGTGTCTCAGGAATCACTGGTGCTCAATCTGCTCAAAAGTCAATTCTCCCCTGAGAGCTGTGGGACTCTGAAAAAGCAGATGACATGGTGGGAACTCCATGCTCCCATGGTTAATCTCTTGTTTTCCTCTTAATTTTAGTTTGCATCATAATTCTTGTAGGAGTCTAGTGAAGTCCAGGGAAAGAATCAAGATCTTGAAGGACTTCAAGCTGTGGAAGGAGTAGGGTAGACGTAGGATGAAAGGAGTAATAGCGAATATGTGCCCCAAAAGAGATTTTTAAATGGGAAAAAAAGGAAGTGTGAAAAATTCAGATGGAAAGGAAATCACAATTCCACAATTATTTTGGAAGTTATCCAGTGGAATATAACAATAAAGTTCAAAGAATCATATGAAGTGTGTTATCTTTGTTAATAAATGTACAAACAATAAGAACAATATTTTGCTATTTTATAGCACTGAGAGGAAACATCGACAGTTTACACAATGTCAGACCCACATTTACTAAGGCTGTTAAAGGGGTGAGCCGTGTCTCCACTAACACAGGCAGGTGAATGAGGAAGTTGGTGGCCATGGCCTGCCTGTGCAGCTCCCTCACTGAGGCTGGGTTGATGCCAGACAGGAAGGCTCAGTCTGCCCACAGAACACTTCCAACCTAAATTTCAGCCATAGCAACTGGAGGCAAATCATAACTTAGGGATGGAGGATGCAAATTTCAGCACTATATTCATAGGGATCATTCACCTTTGCAAGGTTAAGCCACAGTGGCTTGGGAAGCTCTAAAATTATAGATAAAAATAATATATAAATGATATATAACATTCAAAAACCAGGAAAAGACTAGGTATTTTTGAAGTCATTAGTATCTTGACAAGCTGGAGGAGAGAAAGCAAAATCCAGTAAACTTGAAAAAGGGAAATGCTGACTTTTTCCACTAGAGAGGGCTCTTTTAGGACAATGAAATAGCTTTCAAGGACAGATTTGTTCTTATGATCTCTATGTTTAAAATGTTTATATTACTTTTCAGAGCTAAGAACCTTTTGAAGCATATAGTTTTTACACTTTATAGTGTCATATTTTGAACTTCTGTTAAGGGATAATTGAAAAGTGAGAACCTTCAAAATAAAACATATTTTGTGAATAAAACCAAATAAAATATTTTCTAATTGCTCTATTTTTGTGTATTTTCCGTGGTATCAGTTCATGAACTTTTCAAGATTTTAATTTATGCTCCTGTTCCTGGCCAGACCATTTCTTGACTTTTCAAAATTTTAGCGCTATTGGCCTGTAATAGTGCTACTGGAAAATGTAGTTGTTCATGACTTTAATAGCATGTAGGGCATGAAAGTCTCTAACAGGGAACAAGAGAGTTACACAATGTAACATTTTAGATTTCCACTAGGGAAACGGAACCCAAAAGGAGAATCCAGAGATTCAAAGATGAAGAAAAAAAATTTCATCAGTTTAGTTTTGGATGGACTAGAGAGAAAGTTTGAACACGAAGAGTACAAACTGAGTGAGACTTGTCATACATAAGATGTACAACAATGAGGATTTTAGCTGAGACTTTTAAGGACTATCAAAAAATAAATCATGTAATAAGCCGAATTCTAAGTGCTTGATACTGAAGAATAAATTTTCCTATGAGCAAGTTGCTATCAGACTGCAGGTTGTGGGAATTCCTGCACATCCTTCTGAAGCTCTTGCTGATAGCTGCCACCAACAGGATCCTGAAACTGAAATGGACTCTTCTTCTCTAACAGGGCATGTGTTGCATACAAAGAGTGGAGAAAGCAGGTAAACTAAAGCCAGTCCCAACCCGCCCCCACCCCTGGATGCTGCCTTTGAGATGGAGTAATTTAGCAGCACAAAGAGCAAGTGTAATGGTGGTAATTCAGACCTTCTGGCTGGGCCTCCTGCAAGAGCAGCAGCCCTCCTTCTGTGTTTGGGTGGTCTCTAGCTGCTTGCTGCCTGACTGCATCAACATTTTGTGATCAATCCTGCATTAATCACTGTGTATGCTGTACAATATTCACATAGGCTTGAAAAGAGGCACAGCTTTTTTCCAGGAGGTGCTTTGGAGGGGGCTCATATTGCATGTGAGATGCCCTGGTGCCAATATGCTCCGGTATGGAATGACATCAAACAAATAAGAGATTTCCTTGGAGCGTGTCCTGGAAACTTGAGTCTCTGATGGCATCTGACATCCCATTTGCCTTGAAGTTAACATTTTGATGACATATTGCCTGGCTGTACCTTTATGCAACTATAAGCCATGGATTTTAAGCTGTCTGAAAGAGATTAAACTGTTTTCCAACCAGCTGCTGCAGTCTGATGCTTGGCATATGGGTAATGGATAGAGTTACCAGTTTGAAAATGTGTGGAAAACTAGTAAATACCTTTTATGAAAAACAGTGTAGAGAGATTGGTGAAATTGCTCAGAAAACTAAGAGACAATGGCTGTGTTCTGGCAACCATGAAATTTTTTTCCAGGGGAACACTTGTTTCTTGTTTCAATTTCAATTTCCTGTGCATATATCACATAGAAAAGCTCCTATTGTCACCAGCAGCAGGGGGAGAAAAAAAAACAACTGCTGCAGATGCATAAGGCCAGATCTTCTCCTTGTGTAATTAGTGAACTGTCTCAAACCAGTGGCGTGCCACCACTTCACACAGAATGAAGGTCTACCACATGGTCAAGAGCTATTCCTGGTCTCAGAAGGATTTCGAGGTCTATGTGTGTGTGCTGGTTGTTTAAAACATGTATGTGGCTCTCCCTTAGCTGGTGTTATAGCATCTCCAGCACTTCTTTCCCAAAGTCATCCCTGGTGCCACAGTCGTGACTGCAGAGTCTACTGCTCTTTTCCAGCAGACCCCTTGCCTGAGGTGGTGCTTTCTGGAGGGGGGAAGAGATAAATTCTGTGTACTTTGGGAAGCAGGGTTACTCTCCTCAAGGTGAGCTTGGTGGGCGGCTGCCATGACCAGTGAGATGTGTTTGTTGGGTGTACTGGTACTGGAGCAGGCACAGCCCTTCTCAGGTGCTGTTCTGCAGTCTCTGTTGGTGTTTTCCAAAAGACTCACAATCCTGGTTCAAAAAACTAATTTGAGTTGGGAAGAGTGCTGTTCTACTCCAAAACTGTGTCGTTGACTAGAAGAAACAAGAACAAAGTGAAAATACCTGAGTTTTCAGAGGAGTGATTTGTATTAAGGCTGTAAGCAGTCTATTGTGCAAAGGTTTAGGAGAGTTATCTATCCTTGTCGAGCAGCACAAGCAGGTCATAATTTGCAGCATGTTTAGGCTTTACAAGTGATTGTATTACTGAGCGTGCTGTGACCCAGTTTAGGGAAAACATGATCTCTGGTACCTGGTGATAGTTTGGGTAGTTCAGTGCTTTGATATAAGCAATATTTCTCTTTCCTTAATAAAACATAAGTTGGGATTTATAGCTTTTCCAAGGCTTCCCCTCTCCACACTATTTCCAAAGTATTGCGTGAAGGTAATGTCTGGAGAAGTTATAATGTTTTATTACCTTAGAGGAAGGAGATAAAAACATGCTTGATGCCTGTTAGAAGACCATCTAAACCAGAGTTTCACTCCTGTCTACCTCCCCAAGAGGTGTCATGTGTTACGACTACAGTATTTTCACTTGACACTTGTTTGTGACTTCTTCACTTGCAGACAGACCTGAGTCAGAGCTTTGGAGCTGAGCATGTTTGACATTTAGAAAGTCCAAACTTAATCAGCTTGAATGAAACCATAAACTGGAGCAGTTGAAGCAATACTTCAGGATTGTGCTTCCTCCTTCCCAAAGACATTGGAAAGCTAATAAAGAAATTGCAGAAAATGAAAGCAAATGGAAGATGGCCTTGTTGGAGAAGAATGAGTGGTGAGATATGAGGAGGCATTTAGCTCATGGAGGTCTCATGTGCTCTGGAAACGTGGGTTACGGTTCACAGCTTGCAGGTGAGCCCATGTTGCACATGTAAGTGGGTAAAACATCCCTGCTGAAGACACAACATCCTGGATACTCCCCTACCCAGGGGTGCAGGCTGTGCCTCATTGCTGGGATCAGGCTCCTCACCTCCTAGGTGAGGTCTGGCAGTCCACAGCCCAGAGCCAAAATCCTTGACCGTGCTCCTGATGCCTCATAGTAATGAAAAGCAGACCACAGCAGGATATCAATGTTAAGAATGTAGGAGTTGCCTCAGCAGTTACCCAAGTTGTATCTTAGACACTGATTAAAAATTTTCTTTGTGTAGGTTGAAATAGTGACACCACACTGTACTGAATGGAGGGAGAGGGGGAAGAAGTAGTGGGATTTATTTTCAATAGACATTGTTGAAAGGGACCCAACATGAATAGAGATGGTGTTTTCTTTTAACAGTTTCTCAGTTAAATTAAGCTACACTTAGATAATGGGGATATTGCTTTTATATTTGGGGTGTAGAAAATCTTTCCATTATTAACATTTAAATATAGAAAATGGCATCAGAACATCAATTTGGGCATGATGTTACTCACTCTGGAATTTTGCTGTTTAGTTCCATGGGAACAGTTCCTTTAATGAAAGTAGTTCATGAAAGTAGTTATATTTTGGAATAAGTACTAAATAATCTGAAATATTAACTATTATAAATGTCCTTCAGTTAAGACTGAGAGCTTCAGAAAAGGTCGGTGTGCCAAAAGGACATAATAAAGAGATCTGAAGTACAACAAATGAATAAAAGAAAAAGTGTGTTGAAATACAGGGGGTCTCTGAAATTTCCCTACTAAGACAGATGGACACATATGACACTGAAATGATTTTTAGTAACTCCTATATTTGAGAAGCCTATCTTGGAAATAAAGTTTTCTGCAAATTCTTTATACAGGATTGTGATACTCCTGGCTCTGATTCTCATTTCAACTGTAAATTAGGAGTAATTCTAGTAAGCTTGTAAAATGCATGTGGAAGTGAAATGAGACTTCTGGTTTCTGCCATTGCGAAATTTCCTTGACATGTATTAATTCTGTAGTGTATTTTACCAAGGCCTTTCATTCATTACTGTCTGAATTAATGGCTAAGAGTTACACATACTGATTCAATAGCGGTTAAAGGGTCATGTATCAGACTTTTCCATGTTGCCAGTCTTTGCTCTACACCAGTGAGTGCTGTATGACAATCAGACACCTGCTAGTTTGTGTGAGAGCTGTCTGTTAAGACAGTGAAATATGGTAGAAATGCAGTGCTTCAGATTTTGTTTCTGTTGAAGTGACAGGATGGGAAAGCAGCTTTAATCTTTGTAGGTGCTGCCTGAGCTCTGATCACGAAAGTTGCAGCAGGGAGATGCTTATTTCTCACTTACCCTTGCCCACAGCTTTGACCCTTCAGGTACCCTCAGAGCATGTGAGACGCACAGCAATTTTCACCCAGCTACCTTGGCATCATGTTTTGCTGTATGCAATCCATGATGTTAGCTTATGCTGTGACCACAAGCGAGAGGTGAATCTGCAGCGTATAAAAACTCTGCTGTCTCTCTCTGAGTGTCTGAGGCTAGATCTGAAACAGCATTGGCAGCACGGGCATCACTTGGCTTGGGGTGCATTAAGCCATAGGAGCTGCATGAAGTCGTCCTTTGTGACTGAAGGGCACCTGCAGTAGTGGTGGATTGTCACATTTTTAGCTAGGTTTTTAGTCTCTTATTTAAAAATTATGATTATTACTGTTGTATACGTCTTAACGAATGCATAAGGAAAACTGAGGAAGATGGAGCCTAATTGACTTGCCTTTTCAGAGGGAATGAATCTGCACAGATTCATTGACTTGTCTGGAATTGTTCGTTCCTCTGCAAAAGCTGAGCGAAATTGTGCGGTTGTACAAATAAGCTGCAGCTGAACTAAACATTAAAAATACATCCCTGCTGTATCACAAGCTGCGGGCTGCAAGAGCCAACCAATATTTGCAGCTCAGCTCATGTTTGTCTTTCTGGCACCGAAGGACTCCTAAAAATCCAGATGCCACAACTTAATTCCCCATGCTTCTGGAATGAAGTCAAAAACTCCCTTTCAGATTGACAAGGTGCTGTTCCGTTAGGAGGTTGCCCCATACATACTGTACACCCACAGAGAAGAAGCAAATCTTGCCTGTGAAAATCCACAGGATCAGTGGGCTCTCATCTGATGCTGACACTTCCACAAAATGTCACTGACTTCAGAGCATCACTGAGGTATGGGGATTGTTCCATAGGTCCCTTTCCTGGGTGTCGGCCTTGGGAGAAATCAGCTATTTTTGTCAGTCAAAAGGGAGTCAGAGGTATTACTGTGGAGGGGGAGAACTGACAGGGTGCACACATAGAAAAGATGCTTGGCAACTTTAATGGCCTTTGTTACTCTGATTGATGAACTCAATATGTGTCCCTGAGTGTTTTGTGCCTGAGTGGGCACAAAACTGTTTGTGTGTTTGTTTTTCTTCAACTATATCTCTTTTTCTTCACTTGCACTGTACTTTTTTTTCCCTCTCCTCTGGCAGATTTCTGTGAATTTCACAGAATAAACTGATGTAATTTTTCTTCCATATGTAAAGTAGGCTGTTATTATTTGCACTAACTAGTGAAAATCTGCCCCTTAAATTCCTAGTAGCTGTGGTAGTTCTTTATGTTCACAATGCCTGCCCATGTAGTTTTGAGAACAGGATATTGCTGTGCAGGGAATGAATAGGAGTTCCTGGAAAGATGCAGACCCTTAATGGCTGGACTGACTCAACAGTCAATGCCTACAAAAAGTTCCTTGGTTTTAATAATTTTAAAAATCAATCTATTGCTTAGATGCTGCTGCTTGTTCCGTTAAGTATGCAAAAGGAAGAAGAGCAAGCATACGTTGTTAGAAGTTTGCTAGCAATATTGCTATCCACAGGCTTTTTGCATGTAGCCATGGAAATAGATTTATCTGCAGCTGAAGCCTAAGAAAAAATTAAATTGCATAAGTTATGAAATGGAGAGGTCTTGTAATTAGTTATAAGTTTTTTCTTTGATGTATTTAGAAAATACTTTTTCATAGGGTTTGAATGACTTCCATAAAATGAGATAAAAGTCCCTGACCACATTTCTACATGTATGTACTTCTGTATTTGTTGTGACTGCAAATAGTATTTCAAGGTTCTTTTTTTTGCTGGCATTTGCGAAGAACCAATTTTTTAATACTGTGGCATAGTTAAAAAAAAAGGGATTAACTTCAAGCTGGTGACACAGTTCACTTGCCTGCATTCTTAATATTTCTTGTTAAATATAAACATTCAATCTTTGACCATTTTGAGAAAGATGAAGATTAGAAATTTTTCAATTTAGAGTATTAAGAAAGAGATGTTGTTGTGCAGGGAACACATAGGTTTTAGAGAGACAAGTAGTGATGACGTAAACCCTTCATTCCTCACCACTGCTGAACTGAAGCTCTGAACCAAAACTCACTGGTCCTTTCATACAAATTTTGCTCTAAAATAAGCCAGATAGCTTGCAAAGCAAAAAACAGGTGAGCTTTGCTCATCTAAAACAGTGTGAATGCCTACATGAAAATTGCGTATGTCCTCAAAACAGAAGGGGCTAGATCCTCTGAAGAGCCACTTCCTGTTATTTTTCGGTCAAATTTTACATTATGTTCTGACTGAAAGAAGTGTTCTGTGTTCTTCACTGAACTTAATGAATTTATGCAAAGCTTCATTTCACTCTGAGATCTTTGTAAAAAAACAAACAACAAACTCAAAAGATTATTCCAAGTACTTGTCAGTGACACCTGAAACTCAAATTTGTCCCTGCGTGTGAGATGACAGTTGGGTACTCACCGATAGGTAAATACAGCAATGTAGTTACGTGAGCTGTGTGTATTGTCTGCAGAGTATTGAAAAATCCCCAAGAAGTGACCTAGACACACCGATGTCTGCTCTAAAATGCCTTTTGAAGTCTAGACTCCTCTTAGCATGCAATACATGGACATTCTGGGGCTAAATCATAGCAATGGTGAAATGGGAAGTATTACAGAGCAGATCACACATTTGCTACCTATTTTCTTACCTGAAGCAATCTCTCGAGCTCTTCCTGCACAGAAAATGCTGATGGGCACCCATGGGGTGCTTGGGTGGGGGTCTGTGCTGGCTCTGGGACTGCTTCAATTTGTCAGGCAGGTTGCAGAGCTCCTTCCAGCACCCTCGTGGCTGTGAACACTTTGAAATACTGTACCTAGCATGATAAAAGTTCACCCTTTTTCACTCACATGTACTCTATAGTGTTATATAGATGTCCTTGTCTTGCTGGATGAGACAGCATTTTTGGGAGCGTGGCATGCCAGAGTGATGCAGTAGGACTGCGCCCATGTGGCTGATGGGCAGCAGCAAAAGAGAAGGTGAAGAAAGGCTTCTTTTGCCATCCCTCTGCACTGGTTTGTGAGAGTGATGGGTGTAATTTCCTCTCATCTTGATCTTTCTTGATTGTAATGCCTTTTGTAAAAGCTTGGAGAAAGCTGGAGGCTCCAGTGTAAGTTTTATTAAGCTTTTTCTTAGGAGGTAATAGAACTGGAAAAGGCTGATGGCTTTGTTGAATCCTCTGCACCAGAATGCAGAGGGTGTTGCACAGAAGTAGCCTAGTGTGTTGAGAGTCAGTGTACAAGTGATTAGTGAAAGGGTTGTCTGAAAGGTTTGTTGTCCTCATTTAATAAGTGCAACCAGGTAACCTACAGGTAAAGTCTATGCTAACTGAGATGGGTAATTTTGCACAGCTCCTGTATAGTCTACCTAAACCTGCCTGTATACTGCTTTGAAACTTCTCCCTTGGGCAAACAGCAGTATTTTTAAACAGCTCGTGCATACAAGTCACTTCTGAGACCAAAAGTTCTTCTAGGAAGTGAGAAAATATGTATAGTTAAAAGAAAACAGTTTGTAATATATGAGCTAATGAAAAACAAGACCGAAGAGCTACAGCCATGGAGGAAGTTATTTTGGGATATCTCCAACATCTAACATTTCAAAGTTGAAAGAAAAGAGATGGAAATTAATTCAGCCTTGTACACAGCCTCAGGTCTTGGCCTCTCTTTAGCTAACCCACTTGAAAACATATCATTCTCCAGCAAGCCAGGGAGCTCCAGGACACAGAGGCATTTCAGATAATCTACAGTCCTTTCGCCATTACGGTGCTTTATGTAAAAGCTACTCTCTGAAACCTTCCTTTTGTTTTATGAATTGGCAGGAGGTTTCAAGCTCTTCTGCATGAGGTGTTTTTGTTCTTTCCTCTAGAAAGGCTCAGATCCAGAAGATGGATCCATCTTCAGCTTCATTTTCTTTCTTTTGTCCTTAATGCAAATTCTCTTTGCATTTAGAAGCACAAAATCACCTCCAGAGCTTTAGAACAAACTCTCTTCCGTGGGAAATTAAAGCCTTTATAACTGGATTCCCAACAGGTTCCTGGGCAGGTCTCTTTTAGCTCAACTTTACCTCATTTCTCCACCAAATGGGTGATGAGTGAGCCTTGCTCTTGTCCAGCAAGATCAGAGTTGTGGAAGGAACAGCAGGATACAAAATTCTTAACCCAGAACCATTTAGGTGTGCACATACATTGCCATGTAGTGTGTCAGTCTTGATGGGCCTATACAGGCTTTTTTTGATTTAGCTATTGCAGCATCCTGCAGGAAAGGAAAAGAGTAACTCTACCTAAGGCATTGTTTTTTTACAGTGAAAAATGACTCCTTCAGTTACACAAAGGATCTAAGAAGAAGATGTGCTAGTACATCTATTTAAATGGACAGTTTCTTGCTGTTTTCCTGCAGCCACTTCAAAGATAGCTTTTTTCCCCCCACTGGATGTCAGCTAGTAATTTAGCAGCTTCGTAACAGCTCTGTCTGTTTTGGCTGTTCATGTAAATGTTACTTGATAAGCCACACTTGTGCAAAACTCCCCCTCTTTTTTTTTCTTTTTTTTTTTTTTTTCCTTCTCTTTTCTTTCTTCATTTTCTTCCTGTTTCACAGTCTAGGAAAACCTGGACCTTTTACTATTATTTTTTCCCAGGAAAAATATGGGACCTAACAGCTTCTTGCATTGGAGTTTACAGAGGTAACCTTGCTTTTGATCACCCTTCACTGTATCTGGTTTCTTTTTTAATATCGGACATGTTCAAATTTTGCACAAATAATGCACTTTAAATTGGGTGAAGAAGGTAAAGGAAAACTAAGTAGATCTATTGCCTTCCATCCCTGAGATTCAGACCATCATTAACAATAGTTAAGAAAAAAAGGTATTAGTGCTCCTTAGGAGTAGCAAGCTTTGCACTCCAGCAGCTAGTGACTGAGAGCTTAAATCAACAACAAGATCTATGGCTTCTTGATTTTTAAAGTCTCCCCTGAGAGTGCAAAGATGAATAAAAATAGGGAAAAGGAACTACTTCCACCTCTTCTCCTTTCCCCATCCAGGATGGTCTCTGCTGGCAGGGTTGATGTCCACAGCAATACCTGGGTACTTATCACACATGCAGAGTCAAAATATTCACAATGCTTTTTTCAGACTCTGGTGTGCATGGGCAAGCTCGATCTCTCTTCTCAGTGATACAGAGGCTTTCTGGCCACTGCTCAGGACTTTTTGGAGGAAGCTGCTTTATGAGACCTGTGGAGCTTCAGAGGTCTCTTTTCATACCCCTTCTCTCTCACAGATATCCTAGATAACCTTGTACAAATCTCTACTGTCTTAGTTCACAAAAAGATGAAGGCGTCTTTTGGATGTCTTCAAAACCTCTTCCAATCCCAGAATCCCTGCTCAGCAGCTGCTGAACTCCATAGCTGCGTGAATTTCCTCTGACAGGTGTAAGTGAAGCAAAGTCTTGGCATAGCTGATTATCTTGGCATCCTTGACTATGTTCTGGTCTTGCGGTGTTCCACAGACTACGTATTCTCTGCTGTCTTCATCCACTGCAAGAGGTTTGCAAAAACACAAATGGCTACATGGCTGTTCTTGAGGAAATGTGAGATCACTCTTCCCCTGCCTGACCTGATGAGGGATTCCTCCTCACCCTGCGAGACAGCAAAAACCAGGCAATGCTTTTGGTCTTGTGCTGAGCCCTAGACAGAACATCTTGCCTTTCAATAGGATTTACTAGTTTAGACTCAGTGCTGAGTTAGTTAACTGTGACTTTGTGGCTTCTGGTTTGCTTTTCAGCATTACAAAGTTAAAGAGAGCAGTAAATAAAACCCTTATGCCTCCATTTCTTATGTGTTAAATAGGATGAACAGCATTGCCATTGCCATGTTCAAGTATTGTGAGGATAAGCAGACTCAGATTTCTTAATTACAGGCTACTGAATTGCTCAGTTTTGATGGTCATAGAGCCTAAGTGTAAGTCCAGTAATTTGGATTGTATCATTCAGATTACATCAAGACTTATTCAATTTAATGCCCTTTGCTGAAAGTGTTCAAGGCCAGGTTGGACAGGGTTTTGAGCAACCCGATCTAGTGGCCCCCATGGCAGGGGGGTTGGACTGGATGATCTTTAAGGTGTCTTCCAACCCAAATCAGTCTGTGATTCTATATTTTTTTGTCTATGTTTTTCTCTATGTTTGCAAAAGGTGGGATGGATGTGAAGATGGCCTGAAATATTTTATTTGGTTTCTCCTGGTTGTTTTCAGACAAAGGACTAAACTGGAGTCAATAAAATTTTAACTTGCTTTCTACTACTTCACCTTAAATATGTAAGAAGAACTATATGGGGAAACTTCTTCCCCTCCTACCCTGATGTTCTGGCCATTCTGAGGGCAATGACCCTTCCCTGACTTTGCTGGTACTCCTGTTGCTTTCTGACATGTTATAATAGTGTCACGCAGTAAGCCTGAAATTGTCTAGTGAAAAAAAATAGACTCCATGTCAGAAAGAATTTCTGCATTTCTAAGAATCTTCTTATAAGTTTGTATATGATGGCCATGTATAATATTCAGCTTTGTTTTACTCTAATACTTATTACTTGTGAAGTAATTAAAAATTAATAAGGCAAAACTGTCTACTACTTCAGCTGATCACAAACCTCTTTTTCTGAATGAATGAAGGAAATTAATTAATTTCTTAGTGAATTTGATTATTTAAATTATTAGGAAGATTTTCTGTAACTAGAATAATAAACCATGAATTAATAGTGATAGTTAGCAACTTGCAAGCTTATGACATGAACAAATTTTTATTTAATCCATCTCAGACTGCAAAACCGTGAGCACTATTTTTATTCCACAGACAAGAAAAATGAGGCTGAGTGGGCCAGAGATGCACTCACAGCTGCATGGCCCATCTGTGGCACAGGCAGAACTTCTTGGTGTTGAGTTCTCTGCATTACCAGAGTGCTGGCTGCACATGGCAGGAGTATATAAGTATGCTTATGGATCAGAAAATAATAGTTTGGTTGGTTTTGTTTGTTTGTTTGCTTTTCTCCAACTCTTCTTGGCAGTTTCAGGAGATGAGATTCTTGGGAAAGGCTCATGCAAAACATTTTGGTGTTCATCACATTGAACTGTCTTTTGTGAAGGTGCTCACAGGAGGGGTTCTGGTTCTTTTCACAAATAATCCAGTTTTGATGCAGAAGGCGGTGCAGATAAAATGATTCCTAAGACAGTCACATGGTCAGTAGGCAGAGGGATCGAGTCAGAACAGAGGGTTGTGCCTACATATAGCTATATTAATCTTTTGCTTTGGGCTTTTGAAAGCTACAGCACTGCTTCATGGCCTTTAAGACCCCTGAGAGTCTTAGGAAGACATGTTTCCTAGGCAATGGATGCTACAGACAGCAGAAAGTTGCCTCCACTTCACATAAGAAATGAGAGGAAATTAGTATTTGTCTTCTGTCTTCTTGCAAAGAACATTACCTGACCCAAATTATCTGTTTGTATTATCCTGCATCTCCTGCTACAAACATGCACACTTTTAGATCTGTGAATGTCCAACTATCTATTTTTAGTTTCTTTATTGCAGCCATCATGAACAGTGGTACATTTTCAGAGCATTCTGCAGAGAAGATAAGCCCAGTAAATGTTCTCCTCTGCCACATCAGCATTGTGTAAAGCAACAGTCACGACTTTTCCATAAATAATAAACTATCTTGTTGTGCAGCATTGACTTGTTGGAAGTAATTTCACTTTACATTTCTTTTTCTGGTTCTTCTGTGCATTACTGAGATTTAAATGAGCAAGCTCAAAGCTGTGTCTGTCCAGTGTGATGTTGTGCTGTGTAACTACATTGTGTTACTCAGAGGAGGGATGTGCAGGAGGACATTCAGTGTCTGTTTTATAAATATTGATGTCCCTCTGAATTTATCTGAGAATTTCTGAAACAGATAAGAGCTTTTCACTTGCAAAAAAAATTATGACTCCTTTACTTAGGCCTTGAACAATGAAAAGTCTATATAAAGGGAGACAGGTGAAGTGATTCACAGCTATGAGTGGCTGTGTTGTATGACTGTGACTTAGATGCACATAGCACTTTTATTCCTGGTGGCAAAAGAGTGCTTCAGGAATACGTCATCTCCCCGCTCTGTGAAGCATTGCAGTCTCTTCTGAAACCAAGCAGGGTCCACAGGGCAGAGGGAGTGCTCATCCTGTGGTGAGTGGTGGGAAGAAGCAGTCCTGCCTCCGAGCACTGTGATGGCTCAGTGCATCTGTGGGAAGTGTCTGGGGACCTCCCAGTGCCAAGGGCTCTCTTACAAACCTTCTCTGAAAGGAGAACCAGTATACAACTCTGGCAGAGGACTGGGATGCACCAGTAGCTGCCTGAGACTGAGCCATGTGGACAATTGGTGCTTGTTTGGTAAGACAAGAGGAAAGACTTCAGTGTAGGCTAGTGTTTAGATTGTCACTTCAGTGTTTCCTCCATGAGAATGCTGTTTACGTGATAAGAAAAATGTTTAGAAATAAAAAGTAATTTATTTTAAGTTCTATGTCAGAACTGGGATTCTTTGACCTGTCAAAGGATTTTATTTTTCATTACTTTTATGTCTTCAGGTGTATTTGAAAAATATAGTTCCTTTGGTTATTGAGGGATAAACCTCAGCAATAAGGTATTGGATCTCTGGTTATTTATGTACACATGAGAGCTTCTCTGACAGAGCTTAGTTCAGCACTTTAAAAGAATGAAATTCCATTAATAACTCTACATATAAGATCGTCATCTTTGAATAACTTACTTATAAAGCATCATAGCCCACAAATTGCATTAAAAAAGCATTTGATCTTTGCTTGTCCCTTTTAAAAAAATATATATACCATGGGATTAAAGGTGTGAGAAAGCATGCTACTGTGAAGTAAATTAAAGTGTGCACTTACAGTGTGCCAGATACTCCTTGTAACTGTCTGTGCACGTGTTCCTACAACACAGTGAATGCCAGGGAGCGTATGGCTCAGAGGTACAGGTGAAAGACCTTCTGTTTAAGGAACAGTGTTGCAAGGCAGAATCATGCCCTGAGCACTTACTGCAGTTTACTGAGGCCACTGAGAATGGCCACCACAGTTTATATTGCAATACCCTGTTAATTTGCTTTTAAGGCTTAATTTCCTAACTGAACATCTCCATTTTTTTAGTGAAGCGCTCCTTCCTTCTTAGCTAGGTCCTATTAGTATGAAAGAAGTAAAAGCTCACACTGTGACAGCTGGAAAGACTTCTGTTTCCAAAAAGGGGAAAGTGGAAGTTCACATCAGTGCCCAGTAAGGAGATCAGCCACAGGGATCTGTGCTGCAGTCTCCTTGATCTGTCTTAGGCTCACTTGTGAAACAAGGAATATAAAACAGTGGTTTTGCCAAGGTGTGCCCTCCAAATTGCAGCTCACATTGCAATAAATTTCCCTAGCTGGAGGAACTGTATTGAATCATAAAAGTGAAGATATAGAAAAAACACTCCAGGGGTCACGCAGAGTGACATCTAACCTGACAGATGTCTGACCTGTTCAAAGAAAACCATTCACTGAAGCAGTCATTGTCACTGTGTTTCACTACACTTACAGATTAAAAGGTCCTTTATCTAGTGTTTCTGGCTCTAACTTAAGCTTAATTTTTTCCTGGTAGTTCTCACACATGCAAGTGTAGTATGTAGTGGACACACACGTAAGCTGATGACAAACTTCACATGTTTAAGATCAGACCTCTGTAACTCCAGGTCCTGTATCAGTTTACAGCTGACCAGCCAGTTACTCCCTCTTTCAAACTATTTCATTTTGCTTCTGATATCAAATGACCTCCCCTATTTCTTGGGATCATTTTGTTCTCTGATCCTGTCCTTGAGAGAGCTTGTGATTCCTCCCATGCTCATGTTTTTGGCCACCCTAACAAACACTAAGTAGGTCTGCATCATGCAAGTTGTTAGCAAAAGTTTTGAACAGGACAGGATGCAAGACCATCAACTGTAGGCTGTCCTGCCCTCCTTTCTGACAGTGACATTAGTAGCTTGACTGTTCAGCTATATTGTTTTCCTATAAAATGTTCTGCTCCAGTTGTTACTTCTTGTTATAGTCAATTGCTATATTCACACTTGTGCCATACAGGTTGCTGCAACCTGACTCCTTTTGTGTTAAGCTTTATGCAGACACTAGACAAAATGATGCTCACAGACTGAAAGAGCTTTAATTTTAGGCAGAAAAAATGCAACAGATTGATAAAACAAGCTGCAAGGGGAGCACAATATGAAATTTTCTGCTTGGAATATGGTTTCCAAACAACTGAATGCTCAGTAAGTAAAGTGCTGTTTTGAAGTAGTGCTGTTAAACGTGGAGAGTCAAGATGCCTGAATATGTCACCAAAATCTCATTTTTTCACAGAAAAAATGTGTACTTTTTAAGTGTCTGAAGATGCTGCTTCTGATGTCCAAAAGCAAATATGTTCTCTTAGACTTCAAAACCATAATTTCATTTAAAGCACATGTTGACTGAATTTGTGCCTGTGCTGAGACTTTATAAATGGCTACACTAAGCCAGTTTATGAATTTAATGATTCAATAAAGAAGAGCACTGTAGATTAATCCTGACACACTTTATCTTACATTGGTGGACCTTGTCCTTGTTCTGGGAAGGAAGTCACAATTTACATATGATCTCTGTAGGAGCCATGTAATATTTTTATTACCTTCTTATGACACTGATGAAGTTGATTTGTTCTTTGGTGCCTGTTCCAAGCGATTCTACCATGAGGGTGTCTGGTGTTTTTCATCCTATTCTCTCAAGGAAATAAGGCTTTAATGGTTGCAACCTGTGTGTGCCATCCATCCACCATTAATCACTTGGGTACCTACCTGTAAGTCAGCTACAGTGAAAGATTGGTGGTGCTGTTGCAGGCATTAAAAAGCATAAATGTCTGGTGAAAGTAGGCAGCGAACAAAGGTGAGAAGATCATGTTGTTACTCTTATTGAGACAAAAACATCAGCATGAGCTTAATAAACCCTTGCAAATGGCAGCAGGGTTAGGGACACTGTAGCCATGGGAAAAGTTTGAGTCTGGCTTGTCACTGGATAGACCTTTGAGACCCCAGTAACATGACAAAATCCACTGGCAAACAGGCTATGCTTGTTCTCCTCCTTACAGAACAGCTTGTTATCTCTGGCTGTCATGTTTATTTTAATATTTTAACATTCTGTAGCCTTTGTGAAAGGTAGCAGCTGCTAGCTCAGGGCCAGGAAGCAGAAATGCCCCTGCAGTGAAGGTTGATCCCAGCATTAGCAATGGCCATGCATTCAGTTGAAGTAGAGATACCAGAAAGGAAAATGACTCAAAGGAATTAAGACTCCTGAAAGGATCAGAGACATGAATAAGCAGAAGTAGCACCTGCTCCTAAGCAAAAGCTCCATATACCCTGTTTGACAAATAATGCTAACTCTCCTTCCTCCTGTGAGAGGCTGACTGCCAAAGGGACATAGCCAGAATGGAAAGACTGGCTCAGTCTTGGAGAAAGGAGGGACTAAGGAGGAAACCTGAGCTCTCAAGTTAAAAAAAAGAAGTCAGGGCTCAGAAGTTGCTACAAGGAGCAATTGCAGCTTGAGGAAGTCACTGAGCACAGGTACTGGCACAAAACAGAAACAGAAGGTACTAAACTGTGATCTGGAAAAGACAATCATATATTTTTTTTCAAGTTAGGACATAGGAAAGCACTTGCTCCACAAAAGCATTCTGAACTATTTTGAAAACATTGTTCCTAGAAGAAGAATAATAAATCTCCATACATATTGTCTTTGGCACTGTTGCCGTTGCTTCTGGAAAGTGAGCAAACTTTTGTGATTGGTAGGTTTCTGCTGGACTTGGGTGAAAGGCTCTAAATCACTTCATGTAAGCTACATGACAGCCTGTTTTGTCACTGCATTGGCAGACACCCTTTTATTTTCCATAAGCAGAATAACCTGCCTTGAAGACAAACTGGTATGGCTGTTCCTTCTGAGAAATGGAAAGTCACATTTATGTGCAAATAACAGTGAAAGAAGAGTGAAATTTTCATATGGAAGATGTTTTCCATCCATTTCTGGCATGGTGTAAAAGAAAACATTCTCCCTAGGCAAGGACAAGAATTGCATTCTCCTTGAAAAAAAGTCATTCTGGGTTGGCTGTTCCAGCTATGGTCTTTGCTATGTGAAAAAGAATGGAAATGTCTCTGCTGCTTTTGAATAGAAAACATGATGAAATGATAATAATTTCATATTTTATTGCTGGAACTTGTTAGATTTTAGGGAAGGTTAATAATGAATGCAAAGATGGTCATTATCATTTTACTTCTGGAATTTGTTTTGCACGTATAGTTCTCAAGGAGGAAAAATAACCATAAATCTGAGAAACAGCTTTTCATGTAAAAATGTACTTGCATCTTTTATACTGGTTTGGGAAATGTTCTTTGTTGGGTTCTGACAAAATGCATGTAATGAAAGTAATTATTTTTGCAGAGTAGCAATATATAATAAAATCCTGGCCTTGCCTTAGATACTAGGAGGGGCACAAGGTCCCAGAATCTAACAGAAGCTGAGTGACTCACTCGTCCATACTCTGGCTGTATATGGTCCTGGATGTAAAGTGAAAGAGCATTTGGGATAGATGTACCAATAATACATTACTACTGAACTGCTGAGATCCAATCATCCACTATAATAATGTAATGTGCAGTCATATTTGGGAGTGTTGCCCTTGAGTCAGAAGTATTACTCAGTGTGAATAACAGTGACAGAAGCAGCCCCAGAGTGGGGTCCAGATGATGACCAGTGAAAAATGCTACTTGTTACAGAAAGGTTGCTGTTTTGCTAGAATGGACCATGCGAAGAGGCAGTGACAGCTTTAGTAAAGATGATACATGGGCTGTGGTGGATTAAAAGGTCTGGTTAAGAGTTACTTGGTTTCCTGACTAAACATCTGAAAGTAGCTTTTACATAAGGAAAAAAAAACCAAACAAAAACCCAATAAAAAACCCAAACCAAACAAAAAAAAATATACCAAAACCAGTGGCTCAGCTTACTTTCCTTTTCCAAGCTGTATGACTTGCTCATTCAAGAGTCTGACTGAAATATAGGATATCAATCAATAAATTAATCTCCAGTCATTACTGGAGAAGTTACTGAGTCAGACATCATGTGTGGTGCTGTTACAGTTTGCAATATCAGTGACCCAGGTACTTTATGTAAATACCGATGAAAGCTGATTTCAGTGTTCTTTCTAGCAAGTTCTATTTTGGGGTACACTTATCCAGCTGGAGAAGGAAAACTAAAGCTTGCCAAAGGCTAAAGGAGTGTGCTGCTGGGTGATGTGTGATGTGTATCCTCAGGGATGACAGGAGTGCCTACCTTTATTTGAAAGGGTATGTTGTAGGCTGACATTTTCAGTTACTTGGGTCTGTGGATCTTCTCAAGTATGTTACATGTGTGGAAATAACAAGTTGCATAACTAAATTTCAAGAGTAGGGTCGTATATAATACACAGCAGGTTTCCCACATAGCTCCATTTCAAGGCCAGACCTTTCAGGTCAGACTGGTGCATACAGCTGCTGGGACTGACTTTGGGCAGGGAGTCACAGGACGTTCCTTGTGCTGTACAAAGTTCAGGCAGCCTATTTTAGGCCAGTCTTTGATGTCATAATGTGGGAATTGACATCATTTGTGAGCTGGCATCAAATAGGTATAAACAGATGTGTTAGGAACATGTATGCTCCTTTCCCCTCTCAGCATAATGAAGATGTGCATGCCTGTTTGCATCCCCTTACTCACCTTCCTCCGGTAAAATCTCATCCGCTATACCCACATCCCCAAAAGATGTGTGTATACCTACCTATCTGAAACACTTTCTTTCCACTTCACATGCAGGATCGTGTACTTGTCTTGCAAAATGTTTGACTCCACGGCCCTTGTAACACCAGCAGCCTTGAGAAAGCATCCCAGGGTGCAGGAGGACTGTGATCCCCCTTCTCCCACCAAGCTGCCCCCCACACAGCTGCCAGACCTCCTCTTCCATTTAACAGAATGTAAATGTGTAGGAGCTCAAATCTAATTGAAAATTGTCTGAGAATAATGCCAAAGTCTGAATATACTTTAAGCAGATGCTGTTCCTGAATAAGGGAGCCCTGCTGTACACCCCTGCATCCCAACACCTGGCTGCTTAGTCACCTCTGATGCTGCACTTCCCTTTTTGCTGGCATAAATGCTCCAATAAGCCATAACATCAGGTTTCTTTCTGAGTGCACTGTTGAAAATTTGGTCTTGAAGTCCACATAAAATATAGTCAGAATCAAAATTTCTGTCCAATACGAAACAGGAATGCATTTCCATAGCAAACAATGGGGAAAAGTGGAAAAAAAAGGTTTATAGTGGAACAAAAAATTCTGAATAAACAATTCATAATTAAAATGCTTCAATTTAGTTTGTTCAAAGCGTACCAAAACATTTCTTGAGTAATTTCAAAAACCAAATGACACTTCCCAAAAGGAATTGTTTTCTCTCAGCAATTGCAATTCACATGTCTTATGCCATTATTTTCTCCCGTGAGTCGGATTGTCTGTAAGTCTGCATTTCCCCAGACATAAAATGGCCTTATCTCCCCCTGTGGTTGATGTTTCTGAGAATTTTTTATTTCCTGAAAATTGTACTTTCTACTGGAAACAGAATTCTTGGTCATATCTACTAGTCATCCCCTTAGGCACTTTCAGAGTCTTTACCCACAGGCTCTTTCTTCCCCTTCTCTCTCACTGCTTCTTCATCTTGTTCATGGTTTTGTTTTCTGCAGAGGCCATGTCTTCCTAAGCACCCATGGCGATGTACCTGCTGCCTTGAAGGAGGAAATAACATCTCCTTGTTAATGTTGTTACTGGATGCTGCATGGCTATGGGATGTTATCTACTTTCAATATTCCACTACCGTGCTTGATTGCTTTCGTCCATCACTTTCTTAATTCAGGAAAAGTGCAGTGAGTGTTTTTGAGGACTGAAGGTCCTCAAAATATTACAGTCATAAAAAAATATTTCCACAAGGTTTGAGTCTCCCCTTCACTTCAACAATCTTTCTACTTCAGTTTTAGGTTGTTTTTTTTTAAAATCTGGTTTTCACTATGGAATAATTCTTCAAGAGACTATGAAAAGGGGCTGGGCACGCCCAGGTGCATTGGAGAGATCAGGAGCAAGCACCCAATTCTCTGGTAGTTCCCCACTGCTTGAAAACCCACATGTCCAGTTCAGTTTTCTGTTCAGAGACTGAACAAGGCATCTTTTCTGAGAGACATGGTGGTGCAGCTGTATCGC
>NW_010162748.1:1291-2862 GCF_000695765.1 Mesitornis unicolor | reverse complement strand
TCAGCAGTGAGGGAGGGGCTACATGCCCTGCACTCCAGGCACTCAGCCACATGCACCCCCTTGCCCAGTTATCTCTGGGGCATGATGCTCCTCCTTGAGCTTTTTGGCTCTTGAGCATTGCCACAGCCTTGCACAGGGTCAGTCTTTCCATAGAAGAACTTGCAGAGGTGACCCAGGAGGCCCAAGGGCAATCTGCAGTAGGCAGGGACTATTACAGGTGGACTGAAGTCAGGGCTGCCTGGAGGTGATGAAAGGGTTCCTGCTCCTTGGCTCTGCAGCCAGCCACCTGCCAGCTGACAGGTCTGCACTGGATGCTATTAATTTCACTACTTAGATTAGAATGTGGGACTTTCTTTTCCACCTGGAGTGCTGTCTTTGCTGTGGGACTTGTGGCCAGGGACTGCACCACACAGCAGGACCCCAATGTCGTTTGCAGATGATGCCTGGGTCACTCACCAGAACACAGGTTTAGATTGGGAAAGCCTGTTTGACGGTGTTCTCTACAATCACGTCTGTCTGGGACATGCTGATGAAGGGACTATTTCTACTCCTGTTACTTCTTTGATATGTTTAGTATTTACCAATTTCTTGTTTTCTCCTCTTTTCCAGTTCTCAGAAATCTATGGGAACCATTTCACTAGCTGCTTGTGAAATTCTCACAGCTGCTTCTAATTACTCACGGTTTCCCTAAAAGATATTTTTGAGATTCTATTTTTGCCAACGTTTCATACTCACACCCAATTCGTAACTTAATTAAGAGCTCTACCCTGAAGTAATTTATATAAATTCCATTCAAGGTGTTATCATACCAAGATCATATGTCTAGTCTACCTCGGCAAAAGATAGTATAAATTTCATGACACAGTTATCCTTATATTAACTGAAAATATTTCTATGACCCATGTATAAGCTGAGCCTTTTCACTTGTTCCTATAGGATTTAGTAAAACCATCTTTTTGTCATAGGTAGGAAAAACGACCCTATTTATCTCCTGGTCCCTTACCTTACATTATACAGAAACCTGCATAAATAAAACCTGTAGCAGGCAACTGCATTCCCACATCTATCTGTCTGGGCTTATTATTCTTTCACTCTGTTAATTAGTGTAATTAATTAAAATTAAACAATCACTTTCAAGTGATACATCAGAAAGTATATCTACCAGAACCTCCAGAAGCCTTGTCCTTACTGTGTCTATACCAAAAGTTGCTGTGCAGGCTGTGTATCACAGAATCACAGAACATTAGGAGTTGGAAGAAAACTTGAAAGATCATCCAGTCCAACCGCCCTGCCAGAGCAGGATCACCTAGACTAGGTCACACAGGAATGCGTCCAGGCGGGTTTTGAATGTTTCTAGGGAAGGAGACTCCACAACCTTTCTGGGCAGCCTGTTCCAGTGCTCTGTCACCCTTTCAGTGAAAATGTTTTTTCTTATGTTTACATGGAACTTCCTATGCTCCAGCTTGTACCCATTGAGGTTACCCCTCAGTCTCCTCTTCTCCAAGCTAAAGAGACCCAGCTCCCTCAGCTGCTCCTCATAAGGGAGATGCTCCACTCCCTCAGTCATCTTT
>NW_010162748.1:0-1209 GCF_000695765.1 Mesitornis unicolor | reverse complement strand
CAGCCGCTCCTCATAAGGGAGATGCTCCACTCCCTTAATCATCTTTGTAGCCCTACGCTGGACTCTCTCCAGCAGTTCCCTGTCCTTCTTGAACTGAGGGGCCCAGAACTGAACACAATATTCCAGATGTGGTTTCACCACGGCAGAGTAGAGAGGAAGGAGAACCTCTCTCGACCTACTCACCGCATGCCTTCTGATACACCCCAGGATGGCATTGGCCTTCTTGGCTGCAAGGCCACATTGCTGGCTCATGGTCATCCTGCTGTTCACCAGCACCCCCAGGTCCTTTTCTGCCTGGTAGCTTTCCAGCCACTCATCCTGGAGACATTCAAAACCCGCCTGGACGCCTTCCTGTGTAACCTCATCTAGGTGTTCCTGTTCCGGCAGGGGGATTGGACTAGATGATCTTTTGAGGTCCCTTCCAATCCCTAATGTTCTGCAATTCTGTGATTCTGTGATCCCCAAGCTTGCAGCGCTGCATAGGGTTATTGTGACCCAAGTGCAGGATCCAGCACTTGGCCTTGTTGAACCACATCTACTTGGCCTCAGCCCATTAATTCAGCCTCTCCAGGTGCAGATGATTTAATGTCTGTAGTTTTCAACCAGATGTGTAATCTTTACAGCATTTTGGTTACTGACAGTGGTTTACGATCTCCTGGAGTTACTGCTGTTAGGTGTCTCCACAAGAGCGCATGGATAACTGGGTGGCTGTATGAATACAATATAATATGGGTGCATTTATTTGAAGTGTAAATTCATTTGACTGTTCAGTGTGTGTTGCAGAGCTGGGTGCTTTCTTTCCTTCTGCAGCTGGTGCTCAGTGAGGTAACCTGGTATGTTGGAAATGTCCCCTTGGCTGAGCTGGCACTGCTCTGCAGGCCTTTCTGAGTGATAACTTAACAGCTTTTCTACCAGCAGTGCATCCTTGGGCCCCACAGCTCTTGGAGTCCTTCTTGAGACACTGCTTAGGGCTGCTGCTACTTTGGATCCTGGCCTTACCTATTTACATGCTGCTCTTACTGTGCAGACCCATGGCACCTACACCTTTCTACAAGAGTAAGCATCTGCACCTTCCACAGCCCATCCTCTTCATGATGGGACAGTTTTCTAGCATGGATTTCCTTGCAGGACCTTCTCTGTTGAGAAGCTGGTGGCCACATTGCTTGGCTTTCTTTGCCAGTGTTGTGGTTTAAGCCCAGTGCATAACTG
>NW_010162747.1:0-15442 GCF_000695765.1 Mesitornis unicolor | reverse complement strand
AACCAGGAAAAGCCCGCGAAAACCTCAGGCCCTCTCGTTTTTTTATAGACTGTGGCCGGAAAGGGGAGGGAACAGTACTGATCTCTGACCTCCCAGGGTCCTACAGACACCACCAGTCCTTCTCTTTCAGGCTGGTAACCCTTAAACCATAACATATTAACTGGTCATGGTTACCTGATTGCATACTCCTGCATTCAGATCAAAATTATGCTTACTTTTATCCCAAAATATGAAAACAAAATACAATTGAATAGGGTCGTCAAAATCACTCTGTGCTCATTCCTTGGAGGAAGGTTGTTAAAGACAATTGACTCTGCATAAGTATGTGATGTTTATGCTACCACTGAAAGTTAAACAAATGCTTAAAATGTAGGCTATGCTGCAGAGGGCATGTTCTCATTGTGTGGCTTTTGAAGTCCTACATGGAACTACAAAGTACCCTTCTGGCACCATCTCAGAGTGTATTAGGATATCATAAATGATGGAATTTAACCCTGTGCAGCTGCTCATATAATTCAGAATTCTATGGAACTAATTGCATAATAATTTAACTGGATAAATATTACAAAATGCTAAAGTGAGCATCAGAGAATGAAAATGAACACCAAACCTGCAAATATCGCTTATATGCAACATATTTTTTATAAATTATTTTTAGGGTAGTATTCAGCAAGAACATTATTTGCTTTTTTTGTATTCAAATGATGAAATGTATGAAACTAGTTTCTTGACTTCTACTCATTTAGTTATATTCATACCTGTCTTTAAAAAAAAAATTCAACTTTTTAAAGTATTTTTCAGAAACTGTAGGTACAGCTGTTTACATATCCACATAGACATATCTAGAGATGTATTTTCCTATACCATACATTGCTTTTCTTGCAGTTTTAAAAAGAATAATAGTGGTTAGGCATCCTCTGATATTATTCCACTACTGCTGGACAATCTGAAATGTCATAGTGTATGTCAGAGTAATACTATACTGTGAGTAGTCACATTCTGCTTTGATGGGCTGCCCTGAAGCATCTTACAAATACTTAAATATTTAGGGCATTTATCAGGCAATTTTGTGTGCTGATTTGATAAGTCAAACAACAGTGATGTTTTCCTTGATATATCTGACAATATTTAATTTGCTGAGTGTATTTTTTGTTTCCATCAATAGCTTGACTTGTCTTGTATAATAATTATATCGGCTAGGTACTGAGCTGTTATCAGAAGTTCAAATTGTGTGGCAAATGCTATGACTCTGAAGTGTTGTTAATAGTAATTCCAGGAATTTCACAGCTCCTCCTTTACATGTGTCTTACAGATGTAGACTGAGGACTTTTGTGCTCTTTTCATATGGCAGATCATTCCTCAATGTCCGCCTTCCTTTTGTGCCTGTTGATACTTATTATGGCCTAGAGCCCATAAGCAACATGTTGCTGATATGAGGCAGACCTTAATTTGCCCTAGCCATTTACAGGCAAGTTACTACAATATATAAGCTTCCTTTGATGACAGAGTACAATTTTGATGACCAAAGCAAAGTGGGTAACACTGCAATGATTGTCAGCTTCAATACAGGTCTACTGGAGCCATTACAGGGATATAGCAACTTACTGTGGCACATGACTGGCTTATATTCATGTCTAATTTGTAGCTCCTCGGTCATGTTTTCTTGTCTGTTCCTGAACACATATCTTTCAGGAATACTTGTCTTTCCTGGTTATTTTTTCCAGTATTGTTTGGAGAATAATACTATAACTAAACATATGGTTTTGCCTGTAAAACTTCCTAATGTGGATTTTCTATTCTGGAATAGGAATGGGAATAGGGTGATATTCTGTACCTAGCAAGAAAATACAACAAAAAGTGGTGTATATTTTTTGCTGTTGCTTTGTGTGTACATGAGAGGTAAGTTTAAATTTGGTATGTGTCTTTAGAATGTGAAGTTCATGTAATTCTTCTACAGCACAGTTTTAACTCTCTTCTTGGGATACTTTTCTTACCAGTACTTCATTTATTTCACTTTAAAATTATTTCAGGAAAACAGACAAGATTCTTTGGTGCTATTGTTGTGTCAACCTTATTCCAAATTAGGGAAGGATATTTATTATTTATTGAGTTACTGGAACATAAATCGATTAACATTGATTTGCTATTTAAAATAGAAGTCAGCTATATATTTTGTGAGGTGTGAGGTATTCCAACATTGCTATTGTCATCTTATTCTCATTATTTTTGAGTAAATGTGGGAAATTAATTAAATAGGAACAAACTAATTTCCAGCTTTACAATCTTTTGTTCTCTAAATTTTCTGAATATATAATTAAATCTATGAGTTATTTTTTGAAAGACAACATTGACAAGTGATGTGCTGAGAAGATGCCAGATACAGAACTAAACAACATGAACTAGGAATTAATGACAGATTGTTTGGATTGTATATGACAGTATATTGGTCTGTTCAGTACTATTTAAGAGTTTACATAGGAGTTACATGTCAAAATGCCTTTGGAGACCTTGGCCATACACAATCTGTATCATATACAGCACTGTATACGGGTGGCTTCTTTCTGTAGTTAGCCACAGAGTTCCTTTTTGTTTCTTAGAAGTAGCTCTGTGATTTGTTTTGCAGCTTGAAAACACTCGATTCCCTGTGTGCCTGTTGGGAATCCACAGAAAGTCATCAATGACTTTTGAAATGGGTCCTGGCTTGGTATGCTGATATTTTGTGCCATGGCTTTCTATGTTCATATTTACTATGATGTGGAGAAAAAAACATTGTATCCTGTGTTCTTAGTTTTGTTGTGAAAGCAATGAGAGAAGAATGGTTGAACATTTTCATCTTTATGCATTCTCATTGTGAAGCCATTGAAGTTGTTTCTCAAGCAGATGCTCTGGGGGATCCTCTGGCTCTCACAGTCCCATGGGAAGGGCACTTAGCAATGGAATAAAACTTTTGACAGTGGAAATACCTTCTAAAAATCACAACTCTAGTGTGAATTATGTCCTGCCATAATAAGACATTTCTCCTTAAGAAGAGATGATAACCCAGCTATGATTTTCAGTAGTAATTGTATTCTTAAAGGTATTCGCATTCCAAGCAGACAATGACTTTCCTATAATTAACCACAAAAGAAAGATGAGCACTTCAGTACTGCCTCCCTTCTTCCATCACATCTTTAGCTACAGGACTGTAGCTTCAGAGCTTTTTTTGTTCCTGGAAGATGATATGCATATGCTGAAAATATATTAAAAAAAAAAAAGTAGAGAAATGTTACAGATAATCGGTACTGCCTGTCAAGATTACATTGTACAGAGCAGAAGAATAGTACATATAATTAAACCTCCCTGTCTTTGTGGTTGCTAATTCTGCCTACAAAGATCTCTAGGGCAATTTTTCTTATAATCACAAATATAATCAGCTTCCAACAGGGCTTTATTTCTGCAAACGTTCTCCCAAGCCCTACAGAATCTCAGCAACACTTCTACATCAAAATCAGTAGCCTGAAAAATTCTTTTGTAGAGAATAAGAAGCTAACTTCTAATTAGACCATATCGTGAAGAAACCAAGGCCTTCAAATGGAAGAGTACAAGAGTTTGGCTTTATAAACTACATAATCTCTACAGGAAATATCTATTATTCCTTCTTCCCCTCTATTCTGATATTTGCTCCCTCCTTTACCTATATGTAGGGAGATAGAAAAAATTAAAAATTATGTTGTGTCTGGATCTGTGCAAAAACAACAGTTTCATTAAACATTTTATGTGAAATCTGTAGGGAATGCTTAAGGAAAAGTTAGAAATAACCATTAGAAATAGTGAGTAATTTAACTTTAAATATACCAGTCACAATTTTTAGTTGTAACCTTGTTCCTAAAACCAGGCATGTCATGAGCAATCACTTCTGAGGGCAGAATACTGGCCACCTTCTCTTCAGCTAAGCTGCAGTACTTGAGCTACCCTCTCATGCAGAAACTGGTAGTGATTCTGGTTGCATTTCTATGTATGGGCACATATTAGCTGGTGTATTACAGGACACAAAGGTAACCTTACAGCACAATAACATTTTTATAAAAAAATATCAGGGAACTACCTGTAAGTACTTACATGCTAAGTTGTTAAGTAGGAAGAGCACAGTATTTCTAACCATAAATATATTCATTCTGTGCCAGGTATTATGATAATACTTATAAGGAAAAGAATGTGTAAATACCCCTCCATCTCTAGATGACATAAAAGCAACCTTAAAATTAAGAGTGTAGAGTTAGAACATGAGAAGATGAAATCTTTCACTTCAACTTCAGCTATAGACTGTAGATGTGGATGAAACCTATGCATAAGTATCTAACAATTTTCCTAACTCAGGGAAATTTCGATGCACTTAGAGACAGAGTAAGGAGTTCTTACTTGCTAGTTGGGTCTGATCTTCCATCATCTTAATCAGCTGGCTGAATTTAGAGCAGCCTCCAGGGCTAGGGCTAGGACTAGTCAAAATGTCAGGAAGTTGCAACCCTTGAATGATCCCCATCCTCATGCACACACCTGACCTTAATTTATGGTTGGCAGGGATGTGCTACTCTCGGCAGATCAATGTAGCATTGGCATTGCTGATTTAGCTTTGAGGTGCAAAATATCAGTGAGATAAGGAAATAAACAGCAGAAAAGAAATGACCAGGGAAAAGATAATGAAATAGTGATAGATCAGAGAAGTGCAACATGGAATTATATATATAAGGAAGAACAAGCATAGTTTAGGCCTGCAGCAGACCAGGTGGAGGCTATATCTATGCTGTAAATGGCTAAATGTTTTCGACATGATATCTGTCTAAATACTGTGTGACTGAACCTGTATCATGATGACTAGATAGGTCTTTGTGCCTAGCAGATTATATATGGGCATATGGTTGTATTACGCAAGCTCTGTATTTCTTTATTTCCAGTTTAATGATCCATTGACTGATGTTTTAACTTTTCATGTCTTTTTATTTACATGTATGTAATTAGTCAAAGCCAGTAAGGCATTATTATCCTCATTCCAAGATTTCTATCAGCTTCAGCTCCATGGGTTACAGATCTGGGACAGAAAAAAATCAGTTTAAGAGAAAAATAAAACTGGGACAAACCTGAGGAGAGTTCTCCAAATGAAAAATGCATTGGTAGAGATTACTGCTTTTGTGAGGACTGTTACATGTAGAAAAAGAGTGACAGAAGTTGGTAAGTAGGAAAGGTATCACCTCATAAAGAGTACCTGTTTGTGAGGTACAACTAAAAAACGATTGGAAAAAACAATGAATTATTGGTATTTGCAGTTCATGTACAAATATAATTCCTTTTATGCTACTGTGCACATTGCTTCCTTTAAATGTCTTTACTGGTGCTTTTGAGAATACTTCTCCCTTTCTCTCATGTTATCTGTTTATAAGTTTATAATCCTCCCTGTCATAAAAAAACAGCAGGTAATTTACGAAGAGAAACTAAATATGGGTTTTGTAGATCTAAATGTAGTGCTAATGTAAACAAAAGTGCCAGTGAGAGAAAAAAAATTGGAAATACTATAGCTTTTATGATTCACATCAAACTTAAAAGGAAAAATCTTTCTTTGGGGAAAATCTGTTCTGAGGATATATTTAAAGCAATTGTTTTTCTTTGCAATAGAGAAAAAAAAGATTATTAGACAAAAATATAGTATGTTTTAAAAGATAAGTACAATTTTACTGTAGCTGTGGGCTCAGAAAAATGAACAAGTTACCACAAGACAAAGAGTAACTGTACATCAGGTAATTCACAGCAATTATCTGAGAAATGCTTCTAGCCTGTAAGAATCACAAAGTAATTGAAATGAGATTTTATGCCTTCCACTGTCAACTAAGCTATCTCAAATGATCTCTTCTGGTAGTTTTCTTCTCTCAACTGGCTAGAAATGCATAGATGAACAGTTTGCAAACATAAACTGATAGGTGTTCACTAGTTAAATCACAGTAGCTTGCTTGTAAATTTAGTTGTTATTATCTAAAATTATTGTTGGTCACAACAACAGTACTGTTGTGCAGTAGTTTTGTACAGGTTTTCTTTTAACAAAACAAAGATGGATTTTTTGTTATTAGAATTAAAATAGCCTCTAATCATACACAGCTTGGTATCAGTGACATAATAGCAATTACACTGCAATCAAGCAAAATAACATTATTGGCAGTTTCCATTTACCGTTTCCTAAATCACCACATTCCAAAAGTTAAGTATTTAATACTGTTATCATTAGACTCATCATATATCGTATTGCTTCCTTCCCTTTAGTGCATCTGTCTTAAAAAGTCTTAAAAAAGAGAGCATGGCGATTTTATTGCCTAGTCTTTTAACATGCATTTAAAATCAAATGTCATCAAAAGCTAGTTTCTGTGGATCCAAACTGATATTACTTTTGTCTTATTTAATCACATTTTATATATTCCAATCCACTGAACTCACTTTTATCTCAACAACAGTTGTTATATTGGAGCTTCCAGTTTTGTAAACATGTATTTCTAATGGATTAGCTGGATTGTGCATCTACTCAAAATAAAATTGAAGTGGAAAACTGTTTGATTTTTGATTTGTGATTCAACATAAGCCAGTATCACAGTTTCTAAGATTTGTACAACATATCTTGAATTTAAGAAGTTAATATTGAAAATGTGTTTTGCCTTGTACATTAGCCTATATACATGCTAAGAAGATGATAACAAGAGAGAGTTAGCTGGATCATCTGGTCTGCCTTGCACTGCCCATCATTACATCTGCCTTGCTGTTTTGCCGAGTAATGCCTGTCACTACAAACGCATTTAATGGAGTATTGATGAGTTTCTTTTATCATGAATTGGTTAAAGCTAGAACAGGCAGGTACTAAAAAAACTGAATATCAACAGATTCAGAAAGAAAGTTGGTATGGTATTTGCTCCTGGGTTTAGGGAAGTTTTAGGAAATATATTTTAGGCAAACATACATGATTGTGTCAAACACAGAAGACATGGATTTACCGAAGATACTACATAACTAATCAGCTAGAATAAAGCAGTTAGCTACTTGTGCTTAAGTCTGTCACAGCTTTGCAAGGACTCAGACTCATCAGTTGAATTCAGGACCATTCCACGTAATGGAAAGGCACATCACCTTGATCCAAAATACAGGTAAATGTGTAGACTAATTCTGAGTAAAAATTTGCTTAAAGTTGTCATGCTCCTTAGTGCAACCCATGCTCACCTCCTTTCATTTTCCTGTGACTTTCTTTTACCTCTACCAGTATTTTCCTTTGTCAGAAATGACAATAACCAATGAACTCCAGCTGGGACATGGAAAGACTCACCTCTGATTTGGCACATAAAGGCTATTATCTCATTGATACATACCATTCTGTTCTGGCCATGAAGGAGACATATTCCCCACCTTACTTTTTGAATGATTTTTAGTACTTTTTATATTTTTTACTTGGTAAACTACTGAAGGATTACATGACAAAATATCAGAGTTCTTGAAGGGAGAAAAGTAACATTTACAGTTTTAGAATATTGACTTTAATGATATCTTCAAGAAGATTTATAATAACACTTTTTATTCTTTGCATAATATATATTTTGTATTAAGCTCATGCTTCAAGACTCATAATGAGAAAACTCAGTGCATAATTTCGTTTAAGGAGATATTTTTCTGTCATTCTCTCAGTTACTAAAGATCATGACAGTTAAAGGTGCATGTGCATGTGTGTACATACATATACATAGGCTGTTAGTTGAATAACTGATGGATAGCTGGTTCATTTGTGCTCCTTGTACATTCATGGTTAATCAGCCAAACTTGGGATCAACTGGAAATTCACAGAATCACACAGAATCACAGAATGTTAGGAGTTGGAAAGGACCTTGAAAGAACATCCAGTCCAACCCCCCTGCCAGAGCAGGATCACCTAGACCAGGTCACACAGGAACACGTCCAGCCGTGTTTTGAATGTCTCCAAGAAGGAGACTCCACAACCTCTCTGGGCAGCCTGGTTCAGTGCTCTGTCACCCTCACAGTGAAAAAGTTTTTCCTCATATTCAGGTTGAACCTCCTATGCTCCAGCTTGCTCCCATTGCCCCTTGTCCTATCATTGGCTATCACCGAGAAGAGCCTGGCTCCTTCCTCCTGACACTCACCCTTTACAAATTTATAAACATTAATGAGGTCACCCCTCAGTCTCCTCCAAGCTAAAGAGACCCAGCTCCCTCAGCTGCTCCTCAGAAGGGAGATGCTTCACTCCCTCCATCATCTTTGTGTCTCTGCGCTGGACTCTTTTGAGCAATTCCCTGTCCTTCTTCAACTGAGGGGCCCAGAACTGAACATAATATTCCAAATGCAGTCTCCCCAGGGCAGAGTAGAGGGGAAGAAGAACCTCTCTCTACCTACTAACCACACCCCTTCTAATACACTGCAGGATGCCATTGGCCTTCTTGGCCGCAAAGTCACACTCTCATCAGATTAGCAACGGTCATTAGACATTGTAATGTGGAACACAATCCACTTTTCAGGAGAATTTAGACAAGTTTTTCTTCCAAACACCCTCAATTGTGGGATCTAGAACGTTGGAAATAGCTTCTTCATCCTTCTTCTGGAACACTATAGTTTTTTCTACAGGTCTTAAGTTTGTTGTAAGGTGTTAGAATAATTTTTTTAAGCTGAGTTTCTGGAGTAGATGATCTTTGGCTCTTGTAAAAATAAACTCCTGTTTCCTGTTTGTCTGCATTTCCAGGACTTGCTGATACAAGGTGTGTTTTAAGTCTGTGTGCCCTTTTTCCTCATTAACCAATGCTCATTTAGTTGGTTTTCATGCTTGCTTACTACATATTATGCTGGGAAGACAACACTTAAACTCTTTTTTTCCTACTAGATGCACCACAGTTTGATTAAGACCTGTACACAGTAGGGCTATATCCTTGTCAAAATTATATGCAATAATGTTTCATTTCTAATTATTTTCAATTTAAATTGACAACACCCAGGTCTTCATTCAGCCACAGCTAATAGACTTAGTTCTACAGAATAAAATTATGTTGTCTCAGAGATCTGCATATTCCTATAACAAATACAGATTACTTCAAAGGTAAAAGGAATGTATCTAGTTAGTTTAGTTAATAAGCTGATTGTCTGCATAGTCTCATTTTCAATTTTCAAATATGTTGTTTTGTTTTCTTGAAGAATGGAGATATAAGGCTTAGTTTTTAACTGATTTTTATTGCTGTTTTACCTGTGATCAGAATGGAATGGTGTCATCATAAATATTCTCCTCCGACTAATAACTGTTCAGATTTCCAGACCATACATCAGATTTTTCTTTTGCAAGTGAAGATTCCTTATTGCTTTTAGTTGATGGTATTGATTACTAGTTTGGAGATAGAAAGTTTGTTAGTGCTTTACAATAGTTACAGCAGTTTGCAACTGCTTATTGTACAATCAAATGAACTTATTGAAATAAAAGGGTCTAATTTCTGTGAATGGACATGTTTTTGTCAATTCATGTTAATAACTGAGATGAAATAGGCAATACTTTGAGTGCTAATATTTCTTCTAGTCATCACTTTCCAGTGAAGAGTTGATATGTTGAAAACTCATTCACTAGCTATGCTCTGAGTCACTTAGCCTTCCATATGGAAAAACTTGGCAAGGTATCTGGGACACTGTTGGTGTTGGCACCACTTGTCTGAGGTTTCTAATTTCCTACAATATGATTGCATGCTAAGTGCTAGAACATTTCAGAATAAATGTATGTTTGAAGTTAAAAGAAGAAAACACACCTCACTGCTAAATTGACTTGTCTCTACTGAACTATAAGCAAACACTATCAAAATAAAAAACTATGGGTTTTATTACCTTTCTTGCTGGAAAGAAAGGAAAAGGCATATTCAATCATTAGATCTACGTGAGCCCAAGGAAGAATAAGTTAAAATGCAAATGGGGCAGCTGTGGATAAATTTCTAGTACACGCCATAGTACAGTGTACTCAAGCTTTTAAAGAGCTAATTTGGGAAGTAAAATAGTACAGTGCTAGTGTGTGGACTTCTACACTACCATGGCTAGCTGTGATATTACACTGCTTCTCAGTGAGGAGTGTGAACATATGCTTTGTTCAGAGACTGTAGAGCCCCAGAGAGCTTTCATTCTTAATACAGAAGTGCATTTTTTGTGTTAGTTCATAAATGCTATTGTTATTGTTATTGTTACTGCATATCATAATTCTGTAGCTATGTGAACTTGTCTGTCTTTAATTCAACACTAGAGTCGTACATTATTATTATTATTTTTGTAAGTAAAAGTGACTCATGGAACTGTGAAAATAACAATGGGGAATAAATAAATGCTTTTTCCCAGAACTGCCGTTACTTGTTCCCTCATATAAGGAATATATAGTTTCCTATAAGCCTTGAAAAAGGTCATATTCTGATGTTGATGCTGTAAGTTCTGGCTTGACCCAACATCACAGGCACATTTCTCTGTCTTCAAATTGTCTGGCAACTAAAACAAACACCACATGTAATTCTAGTAATGTCCATTGAAACCTATGTGACATAGGAGTAAAATAAAAGCAATTTTGTGAAAACCACTAACACCACACATCTGTTAAATCTCTTACAGGCAATTTTGATTAAACTATTGACAGACTTCACCTATTACCCGTAGTCTGTCTTGTGTACTAACCTGCTATCAGGCAGACTCTCTGGAATTCTGGAATTCTGTTCCTTGGTTGATTTTTTCAGATATAAACAAAAGATGTCTCAAAGATTAATTTACATAGCAGAAAGGGTCATGAGCAGCTGTTCTTTTGAAAGATCTTACTGTGATCTCATCTAGCTGAAAGATGGGTGTCCCATTTTATTCTCCCAGTGACAGGTTTGTAATACTTTCAATACAACTTTAGCAGTTTGATGAAGCTTTAGCAGTTCACATATCACTTCCTCCTTTAGCTCAAGACTCAGTAATTCAGTCCTTTAATGTACTTATATAGAAGGTGGAATCCAATGCAGTGCTGTATCAGATACAACTCCTGTTGGAGGGCAGATCTTTGACTCTTAGGTTACAGCAATTCCCTTGGTTTCATAGGGATCAATACAAAAGTGTGTAAAAGACAAAATGTAGTTCCTAATCTGTAAAACCTTTCTTGCCTTGCATTTTGGGTCACTTTATGATTCTGAAGAGATGAGGAGGAGCATATAAAGTATCATTACAACTTTACTTTACATTTTGTTCTCTCTTTCCAGCACATCTCTTACTGTGATACTTGTTCACTAATATCTGTTGTATCTACTAAAAGTGAGTACTTTGGACGTGAAATGCCAGCAGATGGTCTTGAGCCATGAAATGGGAGGAAGTTAGGAGGAAATTCTACAAGTTTTGCTAAGTAGCAGGATCATTTTTGTTGGAAATGTCACAGAGAATGTAAGTAATGGGAATAGAAAACAGAAAAAGGTAAGTCTGTGATGGAAATTGAAGCAGAAAAGTTCTGGAATATTCCAGAGTAGTGATTCATCGTTACTAAATCAAGCTTTGTTGCTTTTAAGGTATGTATAAGAAAATCTACATGTATGTACACAATTACTCATTGTGGTCTTATTAATGAGATGTAGTCCAAACACCCATATTCTCAAACACTTGATAGTTTTTGACTTCATATAAAGGTTTTTTTCTCTGTGTGTTAAAATTGCTGATTCATATTTTAGGGTAGGTCATAACTTTACAGTATTCTCTAAATAAGGGCAGGACATTGTTTTAGGACTACTATAGAATGAATGTCTGCACAAAACATCAACAAACTTTCCTTATTGATCTTTTGCTTTGGTAAATGCCAGCTTTTTGCCTCTCTGTGGAGTTACTTAGGCTCCCTGGGCACTTGACCCATGATGGTAGTAGATTAGGAAACAATTCATGGACTGTATGCTTACATTCTCAAAGGAGTCAAAGTTACAAAGAAGCACCCAGGAGTAGAGAAGCAGTCTTTACTGGGACAATGCAATCCGATTTAAAAATGGGACATAGATTGTTTTCTGATCTAAATATATGCACAGTATTGCTCCAGTTTTCTAAACATAAATAATAAGAGGCAGAGGTGTATGCTGGGACCACAGAAGAAAAATGCTCATACTAATTTTTCTTCATTCTTTCAGGCTGTAAGTTTTTAAATATTTTTAATGCAGATTAAAGATTTTTTTTAATATAGTGACCTGACTTTCCAAGCCCTTTTCAAGTTAGCAGCCTATAGTCATTCAAAAAATGTCAACCAAAGGAACCTTTATAGAAGCAGTGTCTTGTAACTAGTCAGACAGCCCATCTGGAAAATGCATTCTTCTGTGTGAAAGACTGTGGAAGTTTGAAGAAAAGTGAGAGTGTACTGAAATTCTGTAGAAGATAAAAGAGTAGTTTCAAGAGCTACACAAATGTAAATTGTATGTATACTCTGTTTTTGTAATCTGTTAAAAAATAAGCTCAAGTCATAGTTTGTAGCCTCAACTTCAGTGACTTGTTTCCACTGAAGATGTTAGAGTTCTATGTAGGTGAAACATTGATTCAATTGAAGTTAAATGAGTTTTGCTTTTCCATCAAACACAGAATTCCATTATTTGTTTTAATACTTTGTGTTCAGGTTTGGATAGACCATGAGCTCCCTAGATCTAATGACTGTGTCACCTAGACTACTTAATAAGATTACTGTATGCTCTTCTGATCTTTATTTAACCTTATTTTATGAAAACCATGCAGTCAAAAATTGCTAGAATTAGAGTATTATAATGGTTATTACATATTACTAATAGCTTGTAAGTAATCAAAACAATATTGCAATCATTTTATTTTATTTTAATGCAACCTTCTTTTGAAATCAATCTTTGGCCTTACAGCATTAGTACATTTAATAAAAATAGCTTGCCTTTATTTTTCTTTTTCGAATGGGGATTTCCCAATCCATGCAGAAACTGCAATTTATGCTATCTGATATATTCCTAGACAGTAGTTGCACTAATATGTTTTACAATATATTGGGGCCTGGATATGTCCTTTCACTATTCTCTTTTCTTCCTGACATATTTTTCATCTGCAGTGAATGAGACATAGTCCATACTCCAATAGGAAATAATGTGTGGGAAAATTTTAGCCTTTATTTTTCATCAATTCAGAAACTGAAAATTCATCTGGATAAATGGTTACTGAGGATTATCACAAGGATTTAAAAAGCAAGATATATTTTTAGCATCCAAAAGTATTTCTAGAAAAATGAAACGTTCTAAAAGAGACTATAGCAGTTGTACAAGAGCAGATCAAAGCCTGTGTTCAGTAAAAGCATATTCAGTAGGAGGAGCTGACATTTATGCCATAGGATGGATCTGGACATTCTGGCTAAACTTGAAATGTTGAAATAAAACTGATTTATTGCAGTTCTAATTTCAACTAATTTAATCTCTGAGAGGTATATATTTACTGAAACAATTATTTTCTTGCTTTAGTATAGCTTATTGGTGGATTGAAGGGTATTCTCTCTTCTCAATTGTAATATGAAACAATGTTAGTGGCAAGCAAATTAAAAAAATTAAACAAATTATATTTGCAATACAAAACATCATTTAAATGTAGTTATAGTAAGGGCTTGTCCTTCTATTTGCTGCTACTTTCAGGATTTTAAAGTTAATGACATTTCCACTGAGTAGTTTCTTTGATATTTTCCTTGACCTTTAGAAGAATACTTTGAATATCTTCCTTCATTTCCATCTTCAATTTTTCACAGCATTTCCTTCTCTTTGCTGGTGCTGAGCTCTATCTTTCAATTAATTGCTTCTCTTGCAATGGATTTTTCTTCTATTGCTCCTTCACAGAAAATACTGTCTTATCATAGACACATTAAATTAACTAAACAGTTTTGGTTTTGACATGGGTTCATTAAGTACCCTTTTGAATCAACATGCTTTAGTGGTTTTTTTTCAGAAGAGTTTGGGCCTGATTCTCCTCTATAGCTTGTGCAAACTTTTTTTCTCTCTAGCAAGGGTGAACCAGGGATTTAGAAGCTATCCTCCAAAGCCCTTTTAACTTGGAGGACATTCAGATGGGTGTGCAGACTTTGCTTTTCTATAAGCTTGTGTTTAATAATGTATAGAACTACTACTTTGCTGGAAAGACAGCTCTTACCATGGTTTCACTTTGGGTGTCAAAATGTTAGTCAGTCAATGTCCTCTCATTATGGAAACTTTATAATTTTTTTGTAATTTTTCTGTTATTTTCCCTAACAATTATCTAGAATAGATGAGCATGTGCCTGTCTGTCTCTCTCTGTCTGAACAGGCAATCATGATGGATTTCATTTCTGCTCTTCTTTATACAGGATAGTTTTCATCATCCTATATGTGTTATAAAATCTAGACTTCAGGTCTATATAACTGAGCAAGATTTAGCCTATTTGTACCTTTTTGCATGTAAGATATATGCGGCAATTGTAGTTTTCTTTTTTCTTTTTGAATACATGACAAAGATTCTATTGAAGTTTATTTTTATGCTTGCAGACAAGCTGTTTCTCCAAATAAAAATTCTCACAAAGATATTTCTCATAATTTTCTTGTAGTCTTTTATTTAGATGCTACTATCATCTCTCCATCTTCTGTCAACCATATCTTTTACAGCTTTGCATATGAGGGTAAGTAAAACTGCTTAATTATCTCAGTTATGATTTCATCAAGTAGCATTACTGTGAAGTTCACTATGAAGTATACTGAAAATGCATGTACTTGTCTTAGTTGGTTCTCATAGATCCAATAGTAATGCTTTATATTTAATGTCTGTTATGTTTTGACAATAGTAGACCTAAAATAAAGTTCAGACATGACTGTGTCATTGAACTATTTGCAGAGTTCCAGTAACTTATGGTGTTTCTACAGTTTGAGCATTAGAGAATAATTTGAAAGTTACAATAGAGCACCAATCTATTCTGAGTTTTCTTTTCCATTTTAATTACATTATTTCTTCCCAAACCATTTAGCTGGTTTATCATCACCATCTTCTCGCTCCAGTACCTAGTTCTGGTTCCAACTATTGCATCATAAGATAACTGACCCTGGAAGGGATCTTTAGTCCAATTTCCTGTTCAAAACATGATCAGCTGTGAGGTCAAATTAGCTTACTCAGGGATTTATCCAGTCTGGTCAGTCTCAGCTACACAACATCCAACAGAACTGTACAGAATCACAAACTAGTTAAGGTTTGAAGAGACCTCAAGAGATTGCCCAGTCCAACCCTCACCCCAAGTCAAAGCAGGATCAGCTAGAGCGAGTTGCCCAGGGAAAAATCCTGTCAGGTTTTGAGCATCTCCAGGTGTACTGGTTCGGCTGGGATAGAGTTAACTTTCTTCATAGAAGCTAGTACGGGGCTATGTTTAGTTTGTGTTGTCCCCAGGTTCCAGTATAAATTGGGGAATG
>NW_010162746.1:50444-52226 GCF_000695765.1 Mesitornis unicolor | reverse complement strand
GCTGCTGCCGGCGCTCAGCGGGACGGGCGCCGGGCGGGAGCGGGCTCCCTGCAGGTAGGCACGGCGCGGAGGGGCCGGGCCTCCCGCCGCCGCTGGGCTGGGGGACAGGGAGCCAATGAGGGGCAGGGCCGGCAGTGCCGGCGCTCGGGGGAGGCCAACCGCGCCGAGAGCCGGGCTTTAAAGCCCTGTCAGAGCCTCCATCTGTCGGCACTGCGGAGGAAGGAGCTACCGAAGGAGAAGGAGGAATGCAGCTCGCAGAAAGGGAGGGCCAGCTTGCCCCTTTTGCAGACCCCGCTCTGCCGTAGTGGCCATTCTTGGCTGCCTGCATGCCGTACCTGTCACGCCGTTTTCCCGCTTCCATCCCTTTCACCTGCCGCAGCGAAAATCCGTATCTTTCCCCAGTTTCCACTCAGTGCTTCAGGCGGCTTTGCGCCCCTGCCCTTGCTTTGTGGAAAATCCTTGTTCCCAAAAGCCATCCAGTATGTGCCCGGCACACCTCCCTGCCTTTGGGGGCTGCTCCCATCCTCTGTCTGTCTCCCAGCACCACTGCCCCTCCTAGCTGGGCAGGAAAGCTGTCACTGACAAGCACTGTAGTGTATGACCAGATCTGATGGTACAGGGAAGGGGGCTGTCTTCATACCCAAGACAAGGTCAATATGTGCTGGGCAAATTCGTGCAGCTGCATAATTAACTGAGGTTTGTGATAAAAATGCTTTCACCTTTTGATTTTACTGCAAGCATTATCTATCCCAGATAACTGGGAAGAGGAAGATTTGAACATCTTCTTCTGAATTGCAGATTTGTGCTGTTGTGCCTGTCATGACCGTGCAGAGAGTGCTTAACCACTGACAGCACTTCAGGAGCAGAGGGCAGGATCCCAGGGAGTACGAGAAGCTGAAAGCATGGAGCTCTGCGCTAGGATGAGTCCCATAACCTCCACTGCCTGGTACAGCCATGGGAGGAATACGGAGCTGAACAGTCGGAAGAAGAAATAAGTAGCTGTTTGCAAATAGCCAAGGTAAAGAACATAAATTGTAGGACCCATCTACAAAATCTACATATGCTATCACAACACTAAAGCCAAGACCCCAGGAACAGTATGGGGTGTTTGCCAAGACCCTGCTGGAGGTCCAAATTAGATACCCTTCATATCTTGTCTTAGTAAAGCTGTGGATGTTGCCTACAGTAACCTCACACACCTACATACATTCTTTCTGTCTCAGTTTCCACATTCAAGCAATAACCCAATACACCCAAGGTTACACTTCTGCCAGTCACAGCTGAAATCCCTGAAGGAATGTCCCCTCCGTTGATGAGGTTTGTGCCCTCCTTTCACAGAGACATGACTGTGATTGTGGGAAAGGAAGAAACACTTGTCTTCCTCCAGACTAGTCTATTAACTGTATAAAGGCTCTCTGCTTTCTGCTGAGCTACCACAGCAAATCTGAGCATAGCAGCAGTGTGTCAGTGACAACCTGAGCTAGGAAATTTTTGCAGGTTCAAAAGGAACTTCTCATTCTCCCTTGTCTGCTTGCTTAGATGTTTCCCCAGGTAGTTTCTGGACATTTGTCAGATGCTGGTACCACCTCTGAAATGCTGAGGAATTTGCTTCTCCGAAGTTGCTGTTTGTTGACAGCTTCCAGAGAGAAACCCTGCTGCTTGTGGTTAGCTGCCTGGGGGAAAGTCTGTGTGGACAGGGTTTTGACTCCTGCTCTAGAGTGGGGGTGGGCCATCTGGTACGTGTTTTGCAGCATGCACATAGCGTAGGCAGCTTGTACTGCC
>NW_010162746.1:29173-50413 GCF_000695765.1 Mesitornis unicolor | reverse complement strand
AATTCTCCATAGTGGCAAAGTCCTGAGAGCTGTAGGGCTGCAGAAAGCAACCTCTCTTGGTATATCAGCCTGGAGCTGCTGGAAATGATCCATCTGCAAGGTGGGCCACTTTAGCATTCAGCAAATATTTAAAGTAGGAACCGTATTATTAACTTTTAGTGCTTCTTTTTTGCTTATCTGATTATTTTTTTCTTAATGGTTCTGCAGTTTAAGATTGCAGTCTTTCCCTTTTGCTTTCTCCCTTTCTTTCTGTCCAGCTTTGCCACCTAGGATCAAAGACAGCAAGGCTGGTGGTTTTTTCATCACTGGCAAACAAAGTCCAAAACTGTTCCCTTCATCTGAGTTGTCTCCTCTGATTCTGATGCTGCCTAATCCCTTATTACCCATTACCTGTCATTAAATAGTTGGTGGTTGTGAATGAAGTGGTCCAAGATGAGGCACCCATCAGTTTACAGTGTTTATTTGCAGCAGAGCCCATCTGTCCAGTTAGTGAATTCCACCTGGAGCCTGAGTAGTTGTCCAGAGGCACTGGTTGTCCAGAGAGATCGGTAGCTTGAAGCAGAATTCAGGGAGTATGTTTTTGAAGTGATGCAAACTATTATTAAGTAACTATCACAATTAAAATGGGGAGAAAAAGTAATGTTTAAATGCTTTAAATATAGTCCCATAAGTGATCTCAGCTTTAGCTGTGATGCGTGTCAGTCTCTGATCTTAGATTCATCCACATGGTATCCTTTCCCTGCTATCTTTAATTCTTACTTTTTAAAATACAGTGGGATTTTTCTTACCATTGTATTTTCTCTCTTCTGCATTTTTTCTGCAGCAGCTGCTAACGTCTGCCCTCTTGATGCTAACTGCTGTTGCTTACTGTGTGGCTGGTTTAGGCCTTAAAATAGTAAATTGAGGGAAAAACTCTTGTCTTCGGTGCTGATGGCATTTGTGCCATTTGGCACTCTGCCCAACAGTTGCATTCATGGTGGCTGCTGGAGCTCAGTAGCGGTGCCAGGCTGGGAACTGACAGAATCCAGCTAGAGAACACAGCAAGTTGCCTGTTTTGTTGGTTTTTGGACCTCAGCCTGAGAGTCTTTCCTTGGAGGAGAAAGAAGAGATGAGATAGAAAGTAAGAATGTCAGGTTCAGACCACTAAAGATTCATTTTCCGTTAAAAATAATCATAGGAGAGTAGTCTTTTGGCTGTGATTATTAAAGAAATGTAAGTATGGCTGAGTTTTGCTGTTTGCTTACACCTATATCTGTGACTGTTGTCAACAAGTTCTGAGTCCAGCACGTCTTGTGTATGTCCTAATGTATATCGCTTACCAGAAGAGGGGCAACCTTGAATCTCCTTTAAGGAAAGAAAAAGTATCTGACACCAGATATCTCAGTAGTGCACAGGATGTCCATAAATGTTTGTTGCTCAGTTTATTCCATTATTTTCTGCAACCACTCTACTTGTTCCCCATAATCAGCAGGGGTGGTAGATTTTGAGACATATTATATGACCAGCTCTTGCTGAATATTCCACTAAGATTACTTTTGTTTGCTTCATTAAGAAGGATTCCTGATAGCTGAACCTGACGTAACTGCCTAGATGGACCAAGGAGAAGAACAACATCATGAGGCCTTGGAGGAGACACTCATAGGTGAGGAATAAGTTAGATAGGTTTATAAACACAGAGCAAGCAAAGTGCTCTTTGAGCCGCCTCAGTGTTATTTAAGCCACTTCATTTCATGCAGCTCATACTGAGACCTGCTCTTTCCCCCTCAGGGCAGGCAGACAGCCTGCCTTTGTCAGCCTGCTGTTACGAGTATGTATGAGAAGACCGAATATTAAGAAGACAAAATGTGAAGATCTCCTGGGGCCAAGGAGACACCTGTAGCATTGCCCTTGGCTCTGCCGTTCATGCTCTGGGTTGCATGGTGAGGCCATACGGCCTCTCCTGCAGTTAGGTTTCCTTTTGCTCACAGTCCTTCCCTTTCCTGCTTCTCCTGCACTGTGCAGAGTAGGCTCCCTAGGAGAACAGTTTGCCCCTTCTCTGTTGTGCTGCTTCTCAGCGAGAATCACAGAGTCGTACTTTTTTTCCAGGTGGTGTGGTAGGTCTCCTTCAGGATCACCTTGCAAGCGCAGATCTGCAGGGTGTGTTGGCAGCGGCGTCCAGAGGAGGAGAGGAACGGTTTGGGGACAGCCATGGATGTCAGCATGGTTCCTCAGAGGCTCAGCAAGGTGGCTGTGAAGAGGAAGAAGAGGCTGAGCTGCCTTGCTCTGATATCAGCCTGGTGAAAATACAGGAAAGAAGGGTGGCAGCAGCCTCACGGCGAGTCCCTCGTGCAGAGCGACCCACCATCTGCTCCGAGTGTGGCAAGGGCTTCAGCCGGAGCATCCACCTCATCCAGCACCAGAGAATGCACACTGGGGAGCGCCCATTCCTGTGCGGGGAGTGTGGCAAGGGCTTCAGCCAGAGCTCCCATCTCATCCAGCACCGGCGGATCCACACAGGCCAGAAACCCTACACTTGTGCCGAGTGCGGGAAGAGCTTCAGCCAGAGCTCCAACCTCCTCAAGCACCAGCGCATCCACACCGGGCTCAAACCTTACGTGTGCAGCGAGTGTGGGAAGATCTTCAGCGACAGCTCCACCTGCATCAAACACCAGCGTATGCACACAGGCGAGCGGCCCTACAAGTGCCCAGCCTGCGGGAAATGCTTCAGCCAACACTCCCACCTCCTTCAGCACCAGCGAGCCCACGACGGCATCCGGCCTTACGCCTGTGGGCAGTGTGGCAAACGTTTTGGGCAGAGCTCTGACCTCATTAACCATGCTCGTACCCACACTGGCGAGAAGCCTTACAAATGCAGCCAGTGCGGCCGGGGCTTCAGTGGCAACTCCAACCTCATCAAGCACACCCGCATCCACACCGGGGAGCAGCCGTACCGCTGCACCCAGTGCGGGGAAAGCTTTCGCTTCCAGCCCCAGCTGGTGCGCCACCAGAAGCACCATGCAGAGTAGTTGGTGGGGGAGAAGGCGGTGTGGACCATAGGTTGGGAAGACACAGAGCTGTTCCGTGGACACCTCATATGGGGCGTGAATTTTGGGGGAGGGAGCCCTCAGAGCCTGTCCCCTTTTCTGGGTAAATGTGTCTGGGAATACCACCCAGACACTCGAGCAGAAGAGGGAGGCCGCTGCTGAACGAATGAATGCATGTTCACTGTGGTACGGTGGTTCTGAGCCACTCTTTTGGGGATGGGGAAATGACAGGTGCTTATATGGTATGGTACGTTCAAGGCCAGAGAGAGGAGAGCACAGAGATGCTCCAAGGATCAGTGCCTTTTTCTGTTATTTCCAGTGAGGAGTGATGTTTATCCCAGTAAAAACCAGCTAATATCCCTACCTGTTTTCTGTACAAGCTGCCTCAGTTTTCCCTCGCAGTAAGGCCACAGTCTGGGATGATTGCTTCCCTTAGAATCCACATCTCCCACCTGGGTTTAGGTTGGTGTGAGCATCTATTTATTTTAAAACTCCACAGCACTGTGCTGGGTGCCTCTGCATGTGTGCTATGGGCCCAGCTGATGCTCGGGGTGGGTGGCACATGTAGGAATGGTATTTTTGCCGGATTGTATGGTTGTTGAATTGACAGTTCCACAAATTAGGCTGCCGTCTGACAACTTAGTCCTCAGCAGCAATTAAGTAAATTAACATCCTAATAGGTGTTTCTCTCGGATTCTTGTTTAGGTGCTTTTGTGAGTGGCACTTTATAATGTTTTTATAAGGCTTTTAAAAGTATTTAGGATGACTTTTTTAATTGTGATCTTTTAATGGTCAGCTGATGAACAGAAAAAGGATGACATTTGAAAAATAAGTTATGTCAAACTTTGATTTTTTATTAAATGTTAAACATTTTTTCTTGCATAAAACTTTTTAACTCAAATGCTACAGTTTTGTTAATGATTACAAAGAGGTAATTATGACACGGATTTCTAGAATTTCTGTGATATTTTTGCAAGTGGTTTTGACATCTTCAATCATTACTTTCTAAGGAATGTGGGGGAGGCAAGATTCTTAGAAAGCAGAAGGAACTGACCTCTGAAGAGATCTTCTTCTCTTTGAGGAGGAGAATACTACTACTGGAAGTCTGTCCTTGAAAGGAATTACAGCTCAGGCGACTGCTTGGTACGGGGGAGGAGAGAACTGGCAGTAATAACAAAGATGTTAATATCTCTAGCATGGAAGAACTCCCTGTAATGAACGTGGCAGTGTATACTGAACTGCCTGTTCCACCCACGGAGCCAAACAGGGGAAGAAATCACAGTGTGCTTTAGGCAAGAAAATTAAGTGATCGAATCTGTTGTGCTGTAGAATTTTTATTTTCAGCACAGCATCTAGGCCTAATGCTAAGAGTGAGCTTTCACAGGGAGATGAGCTCCCAAATGGGGGATATCACTAAAGGCAAAGAGAATGCTCAGGAAGAAGAGCACAGGATCCTGAAGAAGCAGGCAAGCTGTGAACAGAGGGAATGTGACTGGCATTACTGGCTGAGTAATGCAGCTACATCCATTCCTCCCTTAGCCACCAGTTGCTGTCACAGAGGGCACGGCTTCATGCTCCCTTGGCAGTAGAGCTGGTTTAAGTCATTTGGTTTCACTCTACTCCCACCTTCTCCCCTAGAGCATGAATTAATACAGCTGTGCTTATTAACTGCTCCCATGGCTGTGCCCTAAGTCAGATCCATATGATGATCCACATTTTTAAATTACAGACTTTGGAGAGTTCATTTTTAAACTGCATTAGTCCAGTCTGGGTAGTAGGGTACATACCACTGGGAGCCTTGGTGTTGGCAGAGAGCACACAGGCCAAAAAGGAAATAAATAACGTGGCCAGTATTGCTGTTAGTTCCCAAGAAACAAAGCATTTAAGATGTTTGTCATTTTTCTTCCTTCTTTTCTTTTTTAATGCTTTTAGGGAGGACTAGACCTGGAAAAGCCTGACACATTGCCTTTATTGTTTCTGCATTCCCCCAGCCCCATCAGGAAGATGCATACCCCCATTGCCACAACATGATGGAAACTACAATTCCTTTCCATGGTGACCTTGCTGCACATACTATTACCAAAATATGTATTTATTCTGAATGGTAGCTCTGCCCCATAAACTGACTGAAAACATCTCTTGCCTCTGAGTTAGAATATCAGCCTATCATGTATGTTTGTGGAAGGAGCAAAGCAAGGCAATGAACAGGATGGTGACATCTACACAGTAAAAGGTAGCAGGGGCACAGAAGCCAAGTAGTTTTAGCCCAGGGGAGCTCCTTGGCACACTCTGGCTCTACCACAGCTTCTGTTTATTTTTCCACCTGGGCACACGGAGAACCTGCTGATGGGCATTATCTGCATGCAGTGAGTCTTCCTACAGAGACTGCTGCTAGGCAGTGCACGCCCCTGTGTCTGCACTCTGATCACTCTTGCCATGTCACGCCAGGGCACTTCATGCTCTTTCTCTTCAGTTGTCAGAAAGTCCTTAGTTCCAAGCCCACAGCATACAGGTCAGCTTAATATATGGTTCCCTTACCTGGGAGTGGGGGGAAAGGGGAGTGCTAAGAAACAATATCTGAAGGCATTTTCTGTCCTACACCTTTCATATTCTCTCTTAGTCATGCATAGATGTACAGGAAGAATGAGCAGTGGTCCATTTGGAGACCAGCCTCTTTCCAGGAAAAGCAACTAAAAGTGCTGAGAGGACTTGCCTGTAACTCTGCTGCTTGATTTCTTGGATATCTGGCTTTCATATTTCAAAAAGGCCAGGTTCCCATCTAACTAGACATGGCCCAGACCACGTGTTGATTTTGTTGTGCCAGTGCCCTGGTTTCCTAGACACGTAGCTCCTGCAGGGCACTGTGGTGGACAGCTTTGTTCAACTGGTGGTCCTTCAGGAGCAACTGGAGTCACTGTGGACTATTCTAGGATATAGTATAGAATATAGTCCTCTAATCTCTTAAGCAGAGCAGATGATCAAAGACTGAACACCCAGGTTCACTCCCTGGGGCTATATTACACACTGGTGTAGACATAACCTAAGGGTACAAATCAGCTGAGTAAGATGATCGATATTCATGCAGCATTTCTCAGTTGCCTGTGTTGCCACTTATGTGTTGAAGCACAGCAGCACACTCCCCTTCACTTTGCTCCTGTGCTTTAATTTAGTGCTTATCTGCAGGCAGCTGTTTTCCTTTCCTCCTCCACGCTATCACTACCAGCTGCTTCACAAACACCAGTGTCCTCCCTCAGCTTAAACAGTTTGTCCAATATGTTGATGATGGATTCTTTCTGGTTTTCCCATTAATCTAAACAAGCTTAATCATTAAATCAATGTGATTGAGATGCTCAAACAGGATCTCAGTTAAGCTTAGCTGCAAGGGCTGCTTTTTAATTGATTTGCCTCCAAGTAAAGTTGAGCTTTCCACAGAAGTGCGTGGATCTCAGGTCTCCCCAGCAATACTTGGGATGCTACCTGCACTCTTCCTTTCATAGATCTTTGCAGTAGCACAAAATTGTGTTAATGCTTTTCAAACACATTTTTAAAATGTGTTCTCTGCATGCTGCACATGCTGGAGTGTTGAACTTCCAGAATTATAATTTGTTTGAAATCCTCTAAAACCTCTTCTTGTTGGGAGCTCTGTAACTCCAGACTCACTGATAGGATGACAGAAGCTGGGAGATGTCGGAATTGTTTCAGTTACAATGCGGCATCTTTGCTTAATTAAGAAGTGTCTCTCATCAGGATGACAGGCTGTCCATGGAGACCTCTTGATTAGAGAGCTCTACTGCAGTAAGTCCGCTTTTACAACTGTTCACAAGACCCAGCAGCCTAAGTTGCATCTTACTGAAACTGGTGAGCAAAATTTTCCACTCAGGCACCATACTAGCCTGAACAGAAGGCAGCCTCAGATCTCTCTTCTCAGAAGTGAAGACAAACATTACTAAATATAAATATATACATTTCTATTTTAAAAAAAGAACAACAAACAAACCACATTTCACTCCCCCAGAACAACTTTAAACATACCTTAGGCTCCGAGTCTGTTACCCACGCAAGTTCTGTCCCTCTGGTCGTAAGGTGAAGGTCACTTGTCTATGGGACCAAGTGCTCTCCTCTTGGTCTTGGAGCTCAGTTCAGCAAAGGTGCAGGTTCCAAGTTGCATCAGTCAGTTCTAGCTGCCAGGGGTGCACAGTGCAGTCTCTGCAAACTGGCTGCACTGAGATGTGTGCAGACTCTGGTTTTGCTAATTTGGGTAGTTTTACTTTCTCAGTAGCCATGAACACTTGATCTTGCTGACAGTCACGTTCAGCTCAAGGTGCTGGGGCTCCAAGTTCTGAAGGAAAGCATTGCACGTACCAGGCCCACATATCCTTTCTGCATGCACTTAGCAATAGTAGCCAAGCACATGCTTAAAGATTTGTAAGACCTGCATTTTATTCAGGTATTCCTCAGACTTGAACTGTGTGGGCCTGCCCTTTAAGGTCTAAGTTTGCCAAAAACTTGAAAGAGAAATTTAGGAAGAGCTTATATAGCTAAGGTAGTCCTCGTTTTACTAACCTCACCCTTCTTGCAGAAACCTACTGATCTGAAGATGAGTGATGGGTTCCAGTCCCCCTTGTCGGGGATTCTGACAGGGGGCTACTGTCAGCCACAGGGCTGCTCCCTAAGGGGAGCCTACAGCCAGCAGCAGCAATGGGCTATGCCCTCTCATTTGGCTCATTTCCTTTACCCATACTTACCTCTCCATCCTTCAGTTGGAGGTCTACTTGCATGGACCACAAGCGTCTTCTCTGTGATTGCACATAGCTTTAGTGATGACAAATAGATGCAGTAGTCCTTAGGTAGGACACGACATTGTGTATTTAAGAGGTAAAGCTTTTAGCTTTTTATGCTGCAGTTTTACCTGATCTCCACCTTGCTGGATGCAAAAATCCTTGCCAAAACTTGCAGTTCCAAGGTAAGCAGGACTGAGGCCTGTAGAAACACAGATTCTGGCTTTGCCAGGAAGCAGGGAACTTCAAGAGACTAAATAAATTAATCATTTAGCAGGCTCTTGAGTGTAAAATACCTCCAGTTGGAGCTCAAACTCTCACTACCCTGGAGTACCTATTCAGAGACAAGTGTGCTGACTAATCTGTTGCTCAAAGAGAAGATGTGATAACTGGGATATGAAAATCACCACCACCTGCTACAGCTCATGGAAACAAACTTGAGATATAACCAGAAAGGATTTCTACCCCACAGTGAGGACTAACTGGAGTAAGTGGTCCTGTGCCACTTTAGGCAAATTTTTTCAGTTAGTTCCCTAATTCAGAGAGGGAACCAACTGAGTGTGGACACAGAAGAACCGTACCTGTATGAGGGGTAACCACACGTTACTGTGGGAGCCGTAGGAGCACCTGTGGCTTCCCCCTCACTTCCCCCAGCCAGCAGCAGCTTCCCACAGAGCTGAGTGACCGCTCAGTGTTTCTGTTGTCGTGTCTTCCCCACTCCAAGTTGTCTTCAAGGTATGGGCATCTTTCCTTCTTCTTACAGGTTCGGAGACTTCTTCATTTGGGGAGGTGGCGTTGAGGGAAGAAGAAGGACTAGAGGCCCAAAGAAACACTGAGCACCTCCACATTTGGGGAAGGAAAAAAAGAGCGGGCCGCCAGGGGGCGCCCCTGCACAGGCGCGGCCGGCGGCGAGGCGCCCCCCTCCTCCCCCTCTTTCAGTCTGGGAGGGGGCGATTGAAACGCAGTGGGGAACCCTGGCTGAGTCAGTGGGCTCCTTTGGGCCAAGCAGGAGCTGAATTGCCCCCCCCCCCGCTCCTCGCCCCAGCACAGAAGGGTGTGGGGAAGGAGGGGGTACTGTTTCAGGATACATGGCTTCCCCTCAGTGCTGTGCTGAGGGGCCTGGTGGGTCTCCAAGGAGGGAGATGGCTTGGTATTTTTGGCCATGGGGCCAGGGCTGGCTTGGTAGGATGCAGACTGTGAGATGCGTGGTGATGCTTGAGCCTGGACCCGTATTTGCTAAGGGTATACAGCTGGAGCGTTCACTCAGCACAGAGCCAGAAAACGTCATGTTGTGATGCAGCCCGGCATTTCGGAGAGGCCTCTGGAGCGGGGCTGAGCTCACTGGGGCTTAACCAGCATTGCCCTAAGAAACGGGTGGCCCTGGGTCACTTCCCTTCCCACAGGGAGCAAACTGAGGAGCCAAGGGATGGCACAGGATGATACAGACCAGAGCTGGGAGCTGCCCATGCTGCTCCTGCACCTGATGGCCAATAATACCGAGTGGATACGGACCTAAACGTGTAAATGCAGTTCAGATTACATCTGCAAACACTGTGAGAGGCTGCATCCATTATTTATAGTGTTGAGACAGGATCTGAATGAAGTTACTTGTTTACGAGAGACGAGAAACATCGGTCCAGAGCACTACAGGCATAAGGACAAAGGGGTCAAACTGCCAAAAGGAAAGAATGTGTCTGTAGAAAGAAGACAAAAGTTTCCCAATAAAATCCACAGGAAAAATGTTTTTAGAACTGCAAAACCAGGGGAGAGCTTCTCCTTTCTGTGAAGTAGTGTGGCTCCATGGGGTACTCGTAGGGGTTTCTTGGGTGAAAGGAGGCTGGGCAGAATGTGCTCGTATGTGTTATCTTGTGAGCTCGGGATGAAATTTATGAAGGGGTCTGCTGCTCCACTGGAAAATGTTTGGTTTATTGCCCATTAATCAAAAAAGGGTTGAAAACTGCTCATGTAAACTGCTCATTTCTTAGCAAAAAATGGGCAAATTGTTTGCCTGCAGGATAATAAAAAGGCAGATTGGCAGTAGCTTTTCCTGCTTTTATTCTCCATGGTGACAACTCAAAAGCAACAACTTTGAAACTGCAAGCATGGAAAATGTATAATGCTTGGTAATTGGGAATGAAGATGTGTCCCAAAAAGCTATAAAAGTGTTGTACTTTCATTATACAGGGTATTGTTCTGTCCTTCTCCCCCACCCCCCCCACCCCTCCAGTTTGAAAGTAAGTTCATTATAGGAGAGAAGGACAATCTAAATAAAATAACAAAAGACGAGTACAGCGAAGAAAGCCACTCACTCACTGCGTAACGGGGGGAGAATGGCTGCTGTGGGTCAGCAGCAGAAAATAAAAAGCCCAGCTCACTGATAAACAGCAGGAAGACTGTACCCCTGGGCTGCGTCTGTCGACAGGGTCTGTGAAAAGTCAGCAACAGTGGGCACCTCGCTCCCAGCACAGAGTCCCCAGGCTGTGTAATCTGCACAAACAGAGCTAAAGGTGAGTCTGTTGGGATGCACCATGGGGACGGTGTTGATGCTGTGAGGGCTGCCTGCCTGGGATAGGGGTGCGCAGTAGAGATGCTTCTTTCACCCCAGAGTTCATTTTGGTGCTGGGGGCACAAAGGGCATGATGTTCTCAGAGCATGAGCTTTGCAGAAAAATAAAATAATTTCTGTGTAAAGTGAGCAGGTATGGTGGAGAACCAGCACCAGGCATTAGAGATTAAAACCATGACATTTTCTTGAACTGAATTTTGCTTTTAAAATGAGCCTGTCAACTTCTAATTCATATTTCTGAACTCTAATGTAGGTAATAGCATCTTGGAATGCCATTTGCTTTCTGTGACTGCTGAAATGCTGCCTCTCCCTGCCACCGCTCTCACCAAGGATGATGAAAACTGAATGCATTTGCCTCTGTTGTTTGCACTTCAGAGCTCTGACTGCAGCTGCCCTGGGGTTGAAAACAATACCTACTCGATTTGAAATTATGTTCAGATTTAATTTTTAAAATGTTTCGAGTAACACCCCTGCTCAGGCTTGAGAGAATATCTGCAGGGCTTGGGGTTTTGTGTATTCTGTCGTTTTTGCTTTTATAGGGGGTAAAAATGTCTTTTTAAAAAACGCCACTCATTCTACATCTAAATTGACGGGAACCCCTAGGCGCAGCACTGAAGGTTAGCGGGAACCAGCCAAGGAAAGCAGAGGGGTCAGAGAGGGATCACAAGCATGACAAAAATGAGAGGCAGAAAGGGAGAGGAGGTGAAGGCGTCTCCTGGGAAAAGACCCCATGGAGGCAGGGGTGAATGTCGAAAAGCAATTCTAAAGGTCACAAGAGAATTCACATGGGAATCATGGCAGATTCATCCCTTTAGTATTATCTAACTTTATTCTTTTTTCTGTTTCTAATGCTGGTAATCCAGCTGGCATTTTTAAGATCCTATCAAAATTCTGTCCATCCCATCTTATGATGTAATGGATCTCTTTTCTGATCTCCCAGGCAATGGGAAAGGGGCTTTAAGAGTGGTTTCAATGGCACAGCTGTTGCAGAAAGCACGTATGGCCAGTATAGCCCGGTGGAGATGCTGTACCACAGATTTCAGGTGTCATGGGGCCAGACCTGCAGCACCTTTAGCTCATTCCTTGACCGAGTCCAGGAGCAGAGACCTTTGGCATAAGCCAGGTGCTTTGAGTATATGGAATTAGCAGTCACTTGGCTCAAGACAACCTGCGATGGTACAAATGACGAAGCAAAGCTGTGCTGCGCCATGTCAGATCACTCTCATGGGAAGAGACTGCTCACACTCCAGTGGTGGCATCCCTACGTGGTTCACTCTCCCAAAACTCCCTGAAAAAAATGCTCTGACAATGCCCCCTCTCTCCTCCCTGCAAACGGCCACTTCCATCTCACAGTGCCCAATACTTTCTTTGCTACTCCCTCACACAGATTTCGCTAGCCAGTTTTAGTTAACTGGAGAGGACTGGAATGTAAAAGTGTCTTTGGTGGTATGCAAAACCATTTGTCTTACTTGTTACAGGTGAACAGGTATTGCTCACCTACGGGAGGCTTGCTGGAAAAGGTCAGGAAAGCAGCGCAACTGCTGATCCACGGGCAGTGGGTACCCAGAGTCACAAGCCAGAGCAAAAACCACAGTTTAGTGACCTACGGAGGGACCCAGACATCGCAGATGAAGCTGGGACCTCTTGGGGAAACTCGACACAGCTGCTGGCTGCAGGGAAGGTGAGGCGGGCCTGGGGCACGCTGCTGATGGCCATCTCTGACCCAGGAACAAAGGCTGTTGATGCAGTTCCTTCCCAAATATTATATGTCAGCACAAAGACCTGAACAACTCTAGCAGTTTGCCTCAGGTGATACATATTGGAGATTCTCAAAATTTGTAAGTATTTGAAATGCTAATTTTGTAAATTTTCTGTTTCAGTGGAAATGGTCTATGGATATTGGGTACACTGGAACTGCTGAGAAGTCATTACCATTGGTATTTATTTTACCATTCCATTATATCAAACCTTCTTTCAGTAGCCCAGATCACGTTTTTGACAGCACAGCCAAATTTACCGCTGACGCTTGATCCTGCTGTTGCTCTAAGGGCTCTTTTATTTTACCATCCCTGCCCCTTGACATGACCCAGACATCCATATCCTGTAGGAAAAGGATTTTAGTTTTATGCCAGCAATAAAAATTGATCACTGGGAAATTTATAATTTGAGACCCCCCCATAATGATCAGGCTCATTATTTTCCAGTGCCAGCATTCTGCAGGTGGCGCAGATACAACCCATTGCTTCCTTTCTGAAACAAGTGGCTCCTCTCAGCCTCTGGCCCCCAGGAGTCACAGGTCGCTGGGGTTGTGTAGGTATAGAGGTGGAAGCCCTACTCTATGTCACCCCTCGCTTTTTGATTTGGTCCATTTGGTGCTGCTGCAGATGCATTTCTAATGAAAAATATAAAGATGGCCTGAGAAGAGACACTATCAGCAACTGAAAATTCCTTCACATTTGTATAGGAAGATATAAAACCTAAAATTTTAGAGCAAAGACAGAGCAAACTGATAGGTGCTGCCCAGACCCGACTTCCGAGAATTAAGACCTCTTTTTTTTGAGGCTGAAATTTTCAGCATCTGGTAAAAATCACTGAATCACTACTTACAAAATCTTCAATACTTTTCCCGGTACTTAGATTCAAAAGAAATGTCAGACAGTTCTTATGAACAGTTGCTTCTACTTTTAAAATAGTTTTCTTAGGATGATTAGCTTGCAACTACTTATTTATAAGCTAGATACATAAAATGGCAACTTCCTACACATAGTGTACAAATACCCTACAGTACCAACATCAAGCAAACAAAACTGATTCAAATAAATGAGGGGAAGGCTTGTATTTTTAATACATACCACTTGTTCCTGAGGGCTTGATCAAATAAACTACAGTGACTGCGATAAGGGACAAACACAACTGAAATGATGAGACTGTGATGCTCTGGCTCTCAGTGTGATTTAAAAGACTGAGGTATTCAGGAACTGTTAAATCCCTGGTCTGGCCCCTTTCTGACAAAGTAATTGTTGCTGATGCACTTTCAAATTTCTATGTAAAATGTTTCCTGGGTCTGCCGGATGTCTGATGGAAAAGACAGCAGGCTAAACTCTCTTGAAATTCATGGCATAGGAGTTCTGAAGGTTTTCAGACTAACAAAACATCAACATTTCTTGCTGCTAGTATCCAGTGTCAGGGATTAAATGTTTCATTTAAAATAACATGTAGTGTAGCTCTGTAGACTTCTCAACGTCATAGAGACCTCAGATGCCAGCCACCTGCCTACCTCTTCTTAACTGTGCTGTGATTTTTCTAGGAACATACACTAAAAATGAGAAAAGATGAAAACACTTAAAATTTAGTCTCTCTAGCCATAATACAAATAGATGTAGTTGGCATGTAGCTAATGTAGCTGCTAAGCCACCCTCCCCATCTGAAAAGTCATGACAGTCAGTTGAAGTCCCCAATGATGGGAAAAAGGGAAACATAAGGAAAGGCTTGAGAGAGTTGGGGTTGTTCGGCCTGGAGAAGTGAAGGCTCTGGGGAGACCTTATTGCTGCCTCTCAGTACTTAGAGGAGGGTTATAATAAAAACAGAAAAACTTTTTACCAGGGGCAATGGTTTTAAAGTAAAAGAGGGCAGATTTAGATTAGACAGAAGGATGACAGTCTTTAATATGAGGATAGTGAGACACTGGTTGCCCAGAGAAGTCATGGATGTCTCATCATTGCAAGTTTTCAAGGCCAGGTTGGATGGGTCTTTGCACAGCCTGATCTAGTGGAAGATGTCCCTGCCCATGGCAGGGGGACTGGAACTGGATGGTCTTTAAATGTCCCTTCCTGCATAAACCATTCTGAGGTTCGATGACGGTATGCCCCTGCAGGCTAATCCTTCTGTGGCCAGGAAAACCCAGGACTGGCATTTCCAAGACTCCAATCATCGCTACAGCAGTGTGGGAAGAGAAGCAAGCCATCCTTTCATCAATTCACCTTCTAGCATGAAAACTGCACTGTCATCAAATCTATGGAGATTATTCTTCCCCTCCCCTTATCATTCCTGATGAACTGATCTGGCAAAGGAGTAACACAGAAATTAATCTATCATTTTTATGGAGAACTGCAGTGATGCTAATAAATCTTGTGTTTAAAACAGTATTGCAAGTGAGCACCTGAGGCCAGTCAGCTTCCCAAATTTCTAGAGTAACAACAGAGATAGCATTTCAGAGGCTGACAATGTCCATAACACAGTACGGCGCCGAGTTCTTTCTAGGCAAAATAGGGATCAAGATACTAGACCTTAAAATGTTGCCATCATTTTCCTTCACATTATCATTTCAGCAGCTAAAAATTAAAGAAATTACTGCATTATACCCTATGAAAACCAGAATATCAGGCTTCCAGAAGGTCTGAAGCACTCACTTCTAAATTCAGCTGTTCCTGAGACAACAGGCACTAAAACCATTGCCACAACTGCAGTGAATGACATGGCTGTAAGTGAAAAAGGTGACTTTCAAAGCTTGTGTTCATCCACAGTGTTAATTCTTTTTCCATTGGTGCTACTGCTCTCTTCAATGTCTGGGAACCATAACCAGAAAGGAGTAATACCAGTAGCACAGAATGAAGATCTGCAGTTGCCCTCTCACTGAGACTTTCCCCTTTTTTGCTTCTTTAAAACAAAAAAGGCCACTCGCTATGCAGAGATGTCTGGTGGTGCTGGAAGCAGAGTGCCAGCAGGGCTGGAGCACTGCTTATGATATGGTGGAGTAGATATTCTAGCTTGAAGCTGTACAGGGTCATAGCTCAGCTGCAAGAAAATGCAACCGTATCAAAACAAGTCACAGTTGGGGATGGGGGAAAAACACATCATGCTCTCATCACAATAAAAGCTACTTGGATTCACTTTCAAAACAATACATCAATCTCACCTGCAACTCTCATCACACAACGAACAGAACTAAATATATTGAACAAACCAGCCCATAATTGTCTCTCTCTCTCTCTGTTCAGCCCTTGCCAAAGTAAAACTTCATCAGTCCTTTTCTATAATGTCTGAAAGGATGTACATTTTCTTTCACGATTTAGGGCCCAATCAGCTGGAGGCAGCCTGCAGCTATAAAAACAAGGCCTCCTCCCAGCAGAGGGATGACACAGAAAAGGCTCCAAGTGTAAGTATGGAGACATTTTTGATCCAAACAGAGAACTGAGGAGACAGAGAGAGCAAGAGGTATACACACAGGCCTCTCTCTGCACACAAGACAGGGCAAGAGGCACAAAGGAAGCCTCACTTGTAGTTCAGGGCTGCAGGAACAGTAGGGACATGGCTGCCTTCCAGCGCAGAATGGAAGGCACTGGAAAGCAGGGTGCCTGCCCTCATTTTGCTGGCACACCCCCACAGCCTCTGAGATCGAGCGCTGTTCGTGGGAGTCTGTCTCTTACAAAAGCCTTTGCTTCCCCGATGAAACAAACAATTGAAACAGAGTCCATGGCTGGTGGCTGCAAAGGTTCAGGGAGGCCTGCCTTGCTTGCTGCTCTGTATCTTTTCCACTGCAGTCACCTCACGGTATCCAGCCCATCACCATGACATGTCCACAGCGTCAAACCACAAGGGACATCCTTGTTGGGAAATCGTTCTGAGAGAAAACAGAGAAGAGCAATGTCAACAGCACACCATCCATAGAACAAAGACACAGGCATAGCTTTGACAGAGACACAACCAAACAGCAACAGCTTTCTCCACTCACACCCCTTTTGTCTCCCACACACGTCACTTAAGCTGAGGCCCAACAGCCAAGCTGCTCTAGCAACAAGGTTTCCCTCAAGGAGCAGATTTCAGCCAGCTCCCTATCCCCACCAACCATGAACTCATCAGTCTTAGCCCAGACTGTGGCAGGATGTTTAGCACCTTGTGTGAGGAATCCCGTACACATGCCCATGGGCAAGCACCCCCAGGAGTCTGTCATCTCACCCCTTTCAGAAAGACCCCAGGTCTCTCAGGCCTTGCTAGTAGCCCTGTCTCAGTCCAGAAGAACAGCGCCTCCCAACCCTTCCTTAACAAGGATCAAGGCCAAAGCAATGCCCTGTAATTCCTGTAAGCCCTGGGTAATGTCCCTTTCATACCATGAGCCTCCTAAACCCTAGATAAACTCCCACTTTCTTGGATTACGATGCCACAGATGCCAAAAACATCCCTTACCTCCCCAGTCCCAGGCACATCTGGCCCTCCCCACCATTATGGAGTGCTGCGTAGGAACTATTTCGTTTTATGGTCTCCTACACCCACATGGACTCCCCTTATCTGGGGTTCCCCACACTCTGACTGCAGGCTCTACTCTCCTGGAGAGTCCCCTTGCCCCTGAACTCTGGTAAGTAACCCCTGCCTGGTGGCTCCCTGCTGAGCCTATTTGGATCAGGAGCACCAGACAAGGCCTCACTGTTTTCTTGGGGTCCTTTTTCCTCTTCTTGTCGGAGGCGTTGAGGTAGGCCTGCTCCCTGGCCCTGTACGAAGGGCCGCGGCTCAGCTCCCTCTCGCTGTAGGGGGGCAGGGTGTCCTCCTCTTCCTCCTCCTCAGGCGGCGGTGGCGGCTGCTGTGACTGCTGCTGCGACTTCTCGGCTTTGTAGGTAGAGGGTGGTGACCAGGCATAGTATGTTCCCCCTCCTCTCTGGCTGGGCTGCGAGCTCAGCTTTGAGGGGGTTTCACTACGGTCACCGTTCTCATCGTAGCTCCGGGACTTCCTCTCCAAGACGCTGCTGAGGTAGGAGTGATCGTATTTCTGGCTCCCTCCAGGCGTCCGGCTCACCAGCCTGGGCAGGTGCTTCTCTTCGTGGGCCCGTCTACGGGGTGGGCTGTATGACCAGCCCCGATCCGAGTCCGTCAGCGGCTCTCGGTTCCCTCTGCTACGCTTGGTGTAGTACTCCTCCAGGGAGCTATCCTGGTGGGGCGGCCCTCCGCTGCGGCCGCCGTGTGACTCGGACCGCTCAAAACGCCGAGTTTCCTGGCTGTCTGCCCGCCGAGTCCGCTGGCTGTAGGACTCGGCAAAGGCTGCCAGCTCATCCATAGAGACGGCCGGCACTCCCACAGAGAAACTCTTACGAGACAACATCTCCGACTTGGATCTCTGCTGGCTGGAAGAGGGAAGAGGTAGTGTTAGAGGGCACGATTCGGCTGCGCTCATCCCCTCAGCTGCCTTCACAAACAATGGGGGGAAACAGGGACTCCTGGGGCATGAATCATCTGACCTGTCTTCATCATATTCTGGAGGAAGAGATGTATCACATCCTGGAAATCCCCGCTTCTCTCTGCTGCCTGTAAAGGCAGCTTAGTACAGGTATCTCAGACTCTACACGTCAAATGCTACCCAAGATTAACCCCAGAGTGCACCTCCCCTGTCCTACAGAATGCAGGGCTGGACCTGAATCTCCTTGGCCCCAAAGCCTGCAGGTGTACATCCTGCTGGGAAAACCCAAGAACCTGGCTACAGAAGCTCACAGCAGGGCAATTCTGAAGCAGGTTTAAAGGGATTGAGCTGGCACAACAGTCCAGTACTGAGGGAAGGAAATCCCTGCCATTGCTTTCAAGAGACTGGGCGGCTGCTGTGTGAGTGAAGGATGCGACATCTCTCTTTTAAGCACTGGAGTGCCAGTCTTTTACGCCTGGAGTACAGGTCCTGCTGCACCAAAGCACCAGAGTGCAATTCCTAATCAAGCACACCAGCACTGGGAAGTTCTGGAGGAATCAGGTGCAAATCTGAAAAGAGCATTTTGCACGGGGTGGCTTGGTTTCCTACTATCTCACTTTTACCCATCCCTGGAATGGGACTGGTACCCAGCTTCACCCAGCTGGGTAGGTTTCAGCAGGCTTGTGGGAATCAGACTAATTCTGACCTCGTCTAATGACATCTCCAGATTTCATGTTTCTCTCTAACCCCTCTGTCCTGCTAAGCAGAACTAAAGCAGCAAGAAACGGAGAAGAGCTACCAGTCCATCTGTCCCTTCTCCTTTCTCTACTACTTTGCCAGATATAGCTGCCTCCCAGCACAGCACTCCTCACCTGTGCCGGAAACTGTCCCGCTCATCTCTGTAGTCGGAAACAGCCTGTGATCTGGACGTGCTGCCCCCACTGATCACTCCTGCCCAGTATTCAGCATCGCCATCCATGTCCCCCGCAGGAGGCAGAGGTTTCCTTCGCACCTGGCGATAGGGCTGACGGAAGTTCAAGTCCTCCTCGTGCAAAGAGCTGAGCTCAGAGACGGTGTTGTTATCTGCAGGGGAGGTTGCAGAAAAGAAATGAGACAGGCATCACCTGATATAGCATGTGTGAGAGGGAAGGGCAGGCATGCTGTGGTGGGTCCAGCTGCAGCTTTTTCAGAAAGAAGCTGAGCTACCCTCTGTTAGGAAAAAATCAAAATTGAATCCAAGGCCCTTCTCCAAACCCTTGACCAATCCTGCCCAAGAGTCCTGGGACTCAGTTTGGACACAGAGCTGCCGTTAGACCTACAGGCCTTCTGGCAGCCAGGTGAGATATTCTAAGGACACTGCAAATAGCATCAGATGCCTGTGTTCCAGATAGTGGAGTTCAGCCTTCATGCAGAAATCCCATCTCAGCCCTGCTTCAGTAACATGTGAGCTCTCCACCCTCGCGAGGTGGGCACTGTGCTTGGTGGAACACCATCACAGCAGTTGTACCACCCCCCCTTTCCCGGTGTGAGACAGGCTGGCTCTGGATTTGGCCTGACTTGCCCAGCTAAAACAAAAACAACCCCCACAAAAAAAGACTAGGAATAAAGTAAGACTGTCTGAATCACTGTCAGTCTCTACCCTGTCAAGCTTACTGACATCTGGAGGCCTGACATACCAATCTGGAGAGGTCTTTTTATAGTAAATTTTGTGGGTGGAGAAGACAGTGTGCTCAGCAATGACTATTTTAGAAGTACATATAATTTGTTAGTTATGGCTAATCTGCACAGAGCTTTGACGTAGTGTCATTCCCTGAAGCCCTTACCTTCATTGATCTGCAGGGTCTCACACGTCTGCTTTAAATGAGCCTCTACCAGTGCCCAGTGTGGGTTTGCTCTGTGCAAGTCAGATGCTGCCCAGGGGAACTGAGCCCACAGCCTGCTGCTGTCCTCCGCACAGAACAGCCAGGGGACAAAGAGCAGCCCTGGAAGCCCTCCTCATATACAAACTCATGCACCTCTGCCTCCTAATATGGAAAGATCCTCATTTGGGTTTGTACTCTGACACCTGATAAGTGCAGCCTTAAGGACATTAAGCTCACAAGAGGGTATGAGAAGAGAGTGAGGAGTTTCACACAGCAGCTGAATTCTGAGTTTGCATCATGTCCCTATTCACCACCATCCTCCCCTCCATCTGCAGCTGTCAAGCTGTCCATACTGATCCATGTACCACCTCTGATTCTCTGCTGACTAGCATCACAAAACCCGACAGTCCACTGCTTTCTTGAATCTTTCTTATAGTTCCTAGTCCTTATGCAGGGAAACAGCCACTCAAAACTACCTTTCTGTGTCCTTCAAACCACACTGTGGTCACTGCAGCCCACTAAACAGACTTTCAGTAAAATTATCCCTCTCCTATTTTGTCATGTTGGGAATTTACAGGCACCACACTGTAAGAGATACAGAAACGGTAAGGACAATATCCCTGCTGTAGAAGACATGAGTACAGACTTGGCTTTTCACTTGCTGAAGATCCAAAAGTTGAATTATCTGAGTGGACAATTTTCATGAACATCTGAGTCTCCCACACCCTGTTTTTCTAATTAAGGATGAACACGTAAGCAGATCTTGAAAATCAGAATGTATCTGTAGATGTCTAACATCTACACTATCTGCCCCAAGTACCATATCCTGGACATCCTACCCTAGAGGCTGGGTCTAAGGCGAAGCCAGTGAACTTTTAACTATGAATCTGCAGTGTTTTTCAGATCAGCTAAAAAAAAATAAATGAAACCATGCTCAATCCTCACATCGTTCTCGCATCCTCCTAGCCGGGTCAAACTGAGCCAGTTCTTTCTCAACATAGTACAGCACCTTCATGGAATCCCTCTCCTTGTCAGTCTGGATCCTGTACCCCTTGCGCACTGCTAGAGGAAAAAAAAAAGCATTAGAGGAAAACACGTTTAAGTTCAAGGAGACTTTCTGACAATGTTGCTTCTATAGTTGAGCTCATGTCTGCAGGCAGGTAGGCTGTGTATTCCAAAACAGTGAGTCAGTTCTTGCTTCAGAAGAAATTTGTCTATAACGTGGGATGTGAAGTTGTGAGCAGCTGCATCATTTATAAAGTTTGCAGAAACAGCAAAAATGGCTTGGAAATGCCCAATCTGTACAACCAAATGCATCAAGTGCTGTCACTGCCACAGAGTGATTCCACCTCCCACAGAGGATGGCAAAGAGAAAAACAGCACTCATTTCCCCTTCCTCAGCACTACAGAAAGGATTTGTCATGGTATGGGAGATGCAGTCCCAGAAGAGCAGGCTTCCACTGTGCAGCAGCGGCTGTAAGCTCCCAGTCTGCAGGGGAAGCAGGTGGCTGAGCATTTGGGAGCTGTCACTCTGCAGGACCACTCCACTCTCCCGTCCCTATGAATTCTGCTCAGACAGGTTGAAGAGCATGTGGCAGGAGCCTCAGAGAATACAGAAGGAAACACAGGAAGTCCCATAAAGCACATCACACTGCTTTGAGATTTATGCCGAATCCAATGATGGGGCCAATCAGGTCACTCGGTAACTGTGAAACTGCCTCCTCTGGCATTCTTTAGATGCTTGATTTTACAGAAAAGGTGTGTCTCACACATCCATCAAGTGCTGGACTCCTGGCATTACTCAATTTGCAGGGGAAGTCTGGACAGCTTTTTTGGCTTTTCCACAT